>NW_017308027.1:65978-171019 GCF_000935625.1 Nanorana parkeri
CATGTTTTCAAAAGACTTATAATTGGTACAAATTCACACAAACCGCTTAGTATACACTTATTGGGATTTTTTTTAACCAAAAATATTTAGCAGAATACATTTTGGCCTAATTTTAGGAAGAAATTTTATTTATTTCCCACAATTTTTTGTCTTTTTTCATTTATATACAAAAAATTTAAAAAACCAGCAGCGATCACATAGCACCAAAAGAAAGCTCATTTTGGGTAAAAAAATAGGCGCCCGTGGGAAAGTCTTCCATTAGCGCCCCCACAAATCAATCCATAGTTCAATGCTCCAGACAAACTGTTCCCTTGCCTATGTTTTCCCCTCCTGATCCACCTTCAAATCACCTCATTATCCAGTGCTGCTTTGTTAATGTAGGAGCAACTTCTGAGCTTGTTTCAATTTTCAAGGCATTGCCCCTTCTAATCTGTCATGGAGGAGAGACTTGAGTCATTTCAAGCCTACACTTCATGGTGGTTCAGGAGGGGTGCTGCCGCACCAAAAGAAGGGAGAACAGAAGCTGGTCTAAAGCCACTGACCCACTATGGAGACCCACCATATAGCAATATATTATATAGCAATGCAGAATACCACCAGCTATAGAGGACTATAAATCTCAGGAATACATTATATAGCAACGCAGAATAATATGAAGCTACGTACTCTGTGTTGCTCCAGGGTGGTGGCCTGATGTCTCAGGAGGGCTGTGTGGAGTCTCAGGATGGCTGTGCGGAGTCTCAGGAATGCTGTATGGGGTCTCAGGATGGCTGTGTGGAGTCTCAGATCGGCTGTGCGGAGTCTCAGGTGGGCTGTGCTGAGTCTCAGGAGTAGAGCTGCAACAACTATTCGATTTAGTAGATTAAAATCGACGATGGAAAACGTCAACGTTTTCCATTGTCGATTAGTCGGCTATCATTTTAATTGCCTGTTTGCGTCTCCACACACGAGCCGCACGCCCACGCCACTTAAGCCGCGCACGCTGAGGACATGCCTCTGCTCCTCTCCTCCTCGTGAGTTTCCTGACTCGCCGCTGCCCGCCAACAATCAAGGGCCCACTATTCAAAGTAAGCCACTCGGGAACGAGCGCAGGACAGCATTCAGCTGGGCCGTGGGCCAGAAAGGAACAGGCAAAGGGCCAGATATGGCATGTGGGCCATAAAATGCCCAGGTCTGCTCTATAGCAACCCTGGGGGTGATAGATGAGTTTAAATATTTGATTCCCCAGACAGTCCTCATCGGCTATGTTCTGCTGCAGACTCCTGAAGTATATCACCCCCAGTGTTCCTATAGGGCAGACCTGGGCATGTGCTGATATGACAGCCATAAACTGTACGTTATTACTGAAAGGAGGGAACCCCCCAACACCACCACCATGGGGAGAATCTAAACCTTTTTAATGTTCCTGTTTTAAAAAATATACATATATATAACTGGTCGGTGGTATTCTGCATTGTGCCGCTGTATTATATAGCGGCACACTGCAGAACACCAGCAACTATAGAGGAACAACAAATCCCAGCAATAATACATTAAACAGCCTGTATATTGTACTATTGCTGGGATTTGGTGTTCCTCTATAATTGGTCAGTGGTATTCTGTATTGTGCCGTATATTCATTATACTGTACAGCGCAATGGAGAATAACACCATCTATAGAGGAATACATCAGATCCCAGCAATTTTGTTTTTTACCTTTTTATCAGTTTTTTTTATTTTAATTTCTTTTATTTTTTTCATTTAACTTTATTGCTATCACACAGGGGTAACAAGTTCCTGTGTGATAGCATTCAGAGGGGACAGGTTCTCTTTATGAGCCTGCCCTCCAGTACAGACTGTGGACTCTGGACTTAGAACGAACTGGACTCTGGACTTAGAATGCAGTAGACTCAGGCCCGGTGCAGACCTACATGATCCGGGAACGCGAGTCCTGGGATCGCACGGGCCTGCACAATGCAGGCCGCGATTGCCGTGCGGCCCCATTGATTTCAATGGGGTGACATCCGCACAGCAATCGCAGAAAAAAGGTAAACAACACGCGGCTGTTTTAGCGCAGTCCACCCGGCGCGACTAGGTTGCAATTAGAACATAATGGCACACCTACAGCGCGATCGGTGCACGCCTAGGCGACTACTGACCGGCCGGAATCGTGCACGATTGACGTGCGGTGATGTGTCGTCTAGGTGTGCACAGACCCTTAGGAACACACTAGACTTGGGGCATTGGAAAGCACTAGACTCTGGACTTTGTAACACAGTGGACTTTGGACTAATCACAGATAATACAAACACCCCCACACACCTGCCCTCCTCTGTTACCTGATTGCCTGCTCTGTCTCTATGCAGCCTTCTGATCTTGGTAGGACACCCTGCCTCATGCAGAGCCCGCACTGAGGCTTGTACAAATAATCCAGGGCCAGGCAGGCAAATGCACGTCTGAAGGGATGCCGGGGATGCCCTGTTTGATAAAATATCTGCATCAGTTCTCCTCCAGCCGTTGCCGATGTTTTATCAAACAGGACATCCCCGCATCCCTTTAGATGGCCATGTCCGTCAGGAGCACATTCCCCCCTCTGCCCCCTCTCGCTACACCACTGCCAGGACCCTCTGGGGGGGGGTTTGGACCCCCCTAGCCCCTTCTTATCTACGCCCCTGAGCGTGCGGGTTACGATTTAAACCGGTGCGCTGTGTGCAGCTTCTGAAAAAATACGCTATTAGCGTAGCGGGAGCGATGCAAAATGCGCAGCAGGCTTCCCCGCTACGCTAATAGCGTATCTTCTCAGAAGCTGCACACAGCACGCCGGTTTAAATAGTAACCCGCACGCTCTGTATGCATATAATGACAGCGTGAGAGTCGGGACGCTGCGCTTGTCGGTCGTTCCAGGGATCAGTTGAGCATTAAAGGGTTATTAAACCCTCTGGCTTTTTTGCATATATATATATAAGGCTAGCAAGCAGTAGATTTAGTAGTAGATATGCAAAAAGTTGAAGAAGGAAAAAAAAAACGCTTTAACACGGTTTAAACTCACCCCGCCTTTGCCGCGCGCTCCCGTCCAAAAATCCGAAACTGCTCAGGCAGCCGCAAAGCATCTTGGGGCGGGCGCATGCGTAGTTCGGATTTTTGGCCGGGAGATGAGGAGAGACATAAGGTAAGTCTATGGACGTGTACAGACACCCTGGCACAGGAAGTGCCAGCAACTACAAAGGAGTCAGCGCTGGATCGGAGACCCGCCACACCGCTGGAGGGACAGATGAAAATATCAGGAAAGAAGATCGGATAAGAGACATCAGTTAAGGTAAGTGCTGGCATTTACATTAGGGGGAGGGGGAAAACATTTACTTTAATGTCACTTTAACCACTTCCGGGCCGCAGTATGTCTATAGACGGCGGCCTGCAGAAGTGGGTAGAACAAGAACACGGCTGCTCCGGCAGCCGTGCTATTGGTACTGCTTTTAACAGCAGGCGATTGCTGTGTAACTTACAATCGATCTGGTGTCTGAACAGCCGCCGGATCGTTTGTACCGTGTGGTACCCCCGCAACGGCCACTGGGTCGGTGGGTCTCCCCGCAATGATCAGAGAGAGATTCAGCCGCTTCCAGACGCTGATCTCTCCTCCGATCACTGGACGCGGAAGTGCTGTGTATTACATCACTTCCGGTGTCACTGTACACAGTCTCCGGCTCTCAGAGCCAGGACAAGAAGCTGGGAAAGCAGATCTCGGCTTCCTCAGCTTGTTTGGGGTCTCTAGGTGACATTAGGGGTCTAAAAGACCCCTGATGCCTCCATAAAGAGGACCTGTCACACCCTATCTGCTATTACACAGGGTGCTTGTTAGTCCCCTATGTAATACCAATAGGGTTAGTGTACAAAAAAAAGGGTTTAAAAATGAATGTAACATTAAAAAAAAAATGGGAAAAAACTGTTTAAGTCCCCCGCCCGTAGCGCCTACGTGCGAAAAACGCCAATTGTGCTGAACATGTTGCATATCGCCTCGAACGTCGCAGTGAGAGCAATAATGCCATTTTTCTGCCGATACAGCAACGCATCCCTGCTTTTTTTCCTCCCCGCTGGGCGCTACTCTGTGTCCCAGCGGAAAGGGTAGAAAGTGAGAACCGGCCGAGCGCTGCGGGAGGAGAGCGCTGTGTTTGTTTTTTTTGGAGAGGGGGCCCCAAAAAAAAAATCTTGCACCAGGGCCCTTTGTTCCTTAGGTCCGCCACTGCTCATTGTCACAGGTCGGCTAGAACTATGAGGTGAGTGAAAAGCACTCACCTCATAGTTCTCCTTTAAATTTTTCTGCCGATACAGCGATGCATCCCTGCTTTCTTTCCTCCCCGCTGGGCGCTGCTCTGTGTCCCAGCGGGTGAAGAGAAAAAGTGTGACAGCCGGCCGAGCGCTGCGGGAGGAGACCGCTTTGAGCGGCCAGCATCTCTCCTCCATGCACAGCTCAGCCGCCTATCACAGTCCGGCAGAGTGGTGTGTGGGCAGAGACAGGCCGCGCTGTCAGAGGAGGCTGAGCTCTCCTCCCACACCGCTCACTCAGCCTCCTGTGACAGCGTGTCAGAGAGGAGAGCGGGTACAAACACTCAGTGATCGCTGAGTGTTTGTAGATAATTGAGGACAGAGTATGGTTACTATATTCTCAATTATGAATGAATGGGAAGTGATCTACATCACCTCCTGTTCATTCATAATTGTGGTTATAGTAAACATACTCTGTCTACAGGGGAGCAGAAAAAGAGATTGAGGACACAGAGTCCTTTTTTCTATTTTAAAAGGGAAATATCAGGGGTCTGTTTAGATCCCTAATATTTCCCTGAAGCAGGGTCCCAGCGTACATTTTTGGTTGCTGGGCCCCCAGTGCGTCCCTCTGCAGGATCTGTGGTGTGCTTTGCAGGCTGCAAAGCACTGCAAAGCACACCTATGAATCCTGCAAATCCCCTCTGAGACCCGGCAAAGCCCCCCACAGATCCTGCAAAGCCCCCTGAGACCCGACAAAGCCCCCCACAGATCCTGCAGGATCTCAGGGGGGTTGTGCAGGATCTGTGCTGGGCTTTGCAGACTGCAGAGCCCCCTACAGATTCTGCAGAGCCCCCTACAGATTCTGCAGAGCCCACCAAAGAGTATTGCACAGCCCACCTGAGACTCTTTGGTGGGCTGTGCAGAATCTATGCTGGGCTCTGCCAGCACAGTCCCCTGACCTCTTTGGAACACGGCCTCCTGATCCTTGGCGCCCGACATGGCCTCCTTGTCATCTTCGCCGCCCGACTGGAGCTCCGTCTTTGCCCCCCGCCTCTTCCGTCTCAGGGGCCACTCGACAAATTTTTTTCTCTCTTGGGGGCCGCTTGCCAAATTTCATACTTTAAAATAAAATATAACTATATCCGGTTTGGTACTACAGACACTAATATACACTCACAATAAGGCCCCTTTCATATCTGTAGGTTTAGGTGCGATTAGGGATTCCTGCATCAAAAAACTTGCGTTTTACTGCATCAGGAATCCCTAATCTGGCGTTTACAAGTGGCAGCTGTCACCTATTCAAGTTAATGATCAAGTGACAGCAGCTCCATGTAAATGCCTGCCCACTGCATGTAATGGAATGTGATATGATTACATGCGGTTAGAAAACACTCTATCTGAATGCACAATCATTGCGTCCAGTGAGAGTGATTGATTCCTAACCGAATGTAATCATATCACGTATCATTACATGCAGTGTGCAGGCGTTTACATGATCATTAACTTAGGTGACAGCTGCCACATCATACCAGCCGAACAGGATTTGCTCCGATACTGGTTCTCCGTGTTGCTCCCGCAGTTCTTGCAGCCTCCTTCCGAACTCCTCTTCCATGTTGGCTGGTCCCCGTACTGCTCCTCTGCTGCTCTCCGGTTCTTGTATCCCGGTGGTGGTTTGGATGTCCCAGACTGCAGGAAAACATCCCACCGCTTGCCACCAATGTGACGGACCGCCTGGTACCCCGACTGGGTACCTCCGCCAAAGAGCGTCTCCTGCCCGCCAAACCCCACTCTCAGCCAGCAGATTCGCAGTAACCAGCCCCTAACCCCCAATCACGAGGCAAAACTCATGTTGAAGGTTCAACATAGAAAGAGCAACTCCTTTATTAAACAAAGGACATTCACTTTTGAGACACTGGGAGGGCTACAACCCCTCCCCTCCCTTCCCCCTCATGACAAACACAGATAACAGCTTACACAGGGAATCAGACATTTACATACACAGTCACAGTACAATAGGGTGAGCATCAGATAACAGGTGAGGAGGGGGTGGGGTGGGGGGGGGGGAAGCTATGCAACTTCTATACAACTGACTTAACTTAATTAAGTCTCCATTTTGAATAGACAAACCATGTGGCCAAGTCCTTGTCCTCCACCATTTTAAAACATATATTTCCCAAAGGGCAACAGTCACTGTCTGCATATAAAATGTACATTTAGCCCCAAAATCTCCTGTTCTCTTGCTGGGCCATAATCGGTGGGTAAGAGGCCAGTCTGCAGCCCCCTCCAACTAGTACAGTGACGGTGCAGTCCGTCACAATCTGTTTAGTGTTATCAGTGATTAATGGCCCTAAAATTATTGCTCTCACTATGACGTTTGCAGTGATATGTAACGTTTGCGGCACAATAGGCGCAATCGTCGTTTTCGCACATAGGCGCACCTGCCACATGTCTGCGTGTGTATGTGGGGGGGCGGGAATATAAAAAAAATTGTTTTGTTTAATTTTTTTATGCTTCTTTTTTTGTTTTTACTTTTTTTTTTTTACACAACTTTATTGCTATCATATAGGGGGCTAAGAAGCCAGGGGGCTCATAAGTGATAGCCAATTTACATGATGGGTCCTCTTTATGGAGACATCAGGGGTCTCCAAGACCCCTAATGTCACCTACAGACCCCCAGAGCAGCTGATGAAGCAGAGATCTGCATCATCAGCTTCTCTAGCTGGAGAATGAGACTGAATGCAGGAAGTGATGTAATATACATCACTTCCTGCATTCGGGAACGGAGAGAAGATCAAAGGGAGTTCGTGTGCCGACCTCCCTTTGATCCCCTTTCACAGATCAGCCGTGCCGGTCCCGGGCACACCGGATCTCGGGACCGGTAACAGCAGTGACAGCTGCTCCTATACATGCAATCAGGCGTCTATAGAGATGCCGGATACTTGAACGGCCGGCCATGAAGCTACTAGTCGGGCACAGCAATGAGGACAAGCGGATTTTTCAAGCCCTGTGTATACACACACACACACTATATTGACCAAAGTATTGGGACACCCCTCCAAATAATTGGTTTCAGGTGTTCCAATCCCCTCCATGGGCACAGTTGTATAGGATGAGGCACCTCTGCATGCAGACGCTTCTACAGACATTGGTGAGAGAATGGGTCGCTCTCAGGAGCTCAGTGACTACAAGCGTGGTACCCTAATAGGTTGCCACCTGTGCAATAAGTCCATCTGTGACATTTCCTTGCTACAAAATATTCCGCGGAAACCTGTTACTGGGATTATAACAAAGTGGAAGCAACTGGGAACAACAGCAACTCGGCCACAAAGTGGTAGGCCACATAACATGACAGAGCGGGGTCAGCTCATGCGAAGCACACAGTGTGCAGAAGTCGCTAACTGTCTGCAGAGTCAATAGCTACAGATCTGCAAACTTTTTGTGTAGCCTTTAGATTGGCACAACAACAGTGCTTAGAGAGCTTCATGGAATGGGTTTCCATGGCCGAGTAGGTTCATCCAAGCCTTACAACACCAAGTGCATTGCAAAGCGTGGGATGCCGTGGTGTAAAGCACACCACCACTGGACTCTAGAGAAGTGGAGATGTGTTCTCTGGAGTGACCAATCACGCTTCTCTGTCTGGCAATCCGATGGACGTGTCTGGGTTTGGCGGTTGCCAGGAGAACAGTACTTGCCTGACTGCATTGTGCCAAGTGTAAAGTTAAGTTTGGGGGGGGTTGTTTTTTGGGGGTTGGGCTTGGCCCCTTAGTTCCAGTGAAGGGAACTCTTAAGGCCTCAGCACACCAAGACATTTTGGACAATTCCATGCTTCAAACTTTGTGGGAACAGTTTGGGAATGGCCCCTTCCTGTGCCAACATGACTATGCACCAGTGCACAAAGCACAGCCCATAAAGACATAGATTGGGGAGTTTGGGGTGGGGGAACTTGACTGGCCTGCACAGAGTGCTGACCTCAACCCAAAAGAACACCTTTGGGATGAATTAGAGCGTAGACTGTGAGCCCAGCCTTCCCCCCCAACATCAGTACCTAAACTCACAAATGGTCCAACATTCCCATAGACACACTCCTAAACCTTGTGGACGCCTTCCCAGAAGAGTTGAAGCTGTTATAGCGGCAAAGGGCGGAGCCAACCCAATACTGAACTCTACGGACTGAGACTGGGATGTCATTAAAGTTCATGTGCTTGTAAAGTCCAGCGTCCCAATACTTTTGGTAATATAGTGTGTGTGTGTATATATATATATATATATATATATATATACACACACACAAAAACCCACATATATATAAATAATAATAAACCCGCATCCCACTTGGTTACGCTGGCATAAGTGGATTCTACAAATCTGGCAGATTGTAAATGGTTCAGACATGCACTCCAAGTTATACAACATTTAAAATGTAATGTATTTTATCAACAGTAATCATATCTTCAGAGGATGAGCAACAGCCCCGTACTAGTAAAAAAGCTAGGCGGCTTTGCAAGTTTCGGGATGAGTGGCTTGAAAATGCTGACTTTAAAACATGGCTTGTAAAGGAACAAGGTGATAATACATTGGGAAGATGCCGTGTGTGTCGCATTACATTCAAGAAATTATGGACACCGGCACTCCAAGGTAGAATAACGTCTTTTTATTGACGTTTCATGCAACAATACCCTTATTGCAACGTTTTGGGGTCACATAGGACCCCCTTCATCAGGCAGAACAAGTGAGAATTACAGGTAAGTATTTATACACATCCTTACATGTGAAAAGACCAATCCCAATGCCCAAAAGTGATCCTATGATGTCACAGCGACGTCATATTCCCGCCAAAATTCAAAGTACAGTGAATACTGTATACATGGAAGGAGTGCTCAAAACCTAGTTGCATGATATGGTGTATAGTCATGACCAGAGATGAAGTTGTGCAGTGTCTAGGGAGTTCGCTTACGTGTTATACTGCTGCTGGGGATATCTGTCTGTGTAGCGGCTGCAAAGCAGCTGTTCAGGAACATAGATCGGTCAATCAGGGGGCGTGGTCAGCCACTGGAGAGCTAGTGCTCGTCACGCCGAGGCCGCACAACCAGTTGTCATGAAGATGTGTCCTACAGTGATAGGCCGCACACGTCCGAAGGGGCGTGGCTCCGGCCACGTCACTGGTTGCCATAGTAGCGGCGGGACGCTGCTGTCAAAGCCGCCGCCGTATCTTCTTGGTATACAGTGCCGCTCGTAGCAGGAGCTACATCTCGCCGTATCGTGGTATGGCCAGACACTATGGGAGCATATGGCATATGAAACAAGGAGGAAACATGGGGCTAGTGACAGGCACAGGCATACGACATGCTCGTCATCACACTTTACATGTTACAGATTACAGATCTGCGGAGGGGCCAGGGTCAAGGGCACTTAGATATTTCATACATGATAAAAATGGTCACAAAGGTATGTGAACATACATGATCAGGAAAAAAGCATTCTCATAGCTGGAGCAGCGTGTATATGATCAGAATCAAGCATTTTCATAGTCAGGGCAGCGCGTGACATATACATGGTAAATTTAAGCATTTAATAGTCAGAGCATCATGTGACACCTACATGACCCACATAGAGCAGGTGTTTCCTAATCAAAAGGCATGTGACACGTGTATAATCAAGACTGAGTATTTCATGGTCATGGGAGCAAGTGACACGTACATAATAAAGAATGGAGCAACGCCTAGGGGGAAGTGATGGGATCAAAGGCAGAAACCAAAAAAAATAAAAAAGGAACAAAAACACCATTACAGTTGTGAGCGCTAAATCATAAAGCCCTAGCTGTGGCGGTGAGGCCACCCAAGGGAAAAAAAGAAAAAACATATTCAACCATATGGGACGCCATGCCCTGGTAGATTCGCGTTAGCGATCTGGTAAAAAGCACGTCAGCATGAGGCTTGTGTTGAGGCCTCTGGGTATAGTGGTATCTAGTGTGTGGATCCAGTAGGCTTCTCGTTGGAGAAGGTACCTATCATGGTTCCCTCCCCTATAGGGTGTTGCCACATGTTCGATAACCATTCCACGTAACTCGTGGGTCTGGTGTCGAAGATTGGCAAAGTGGACAGCCACCGGTTTATTCAGATCTGGAATTTCACCGGCTGTGGTCTTGGTGATCGCAATTCTGATGTCGCTGTGATGTTTTTGAAAACGCCGTTTGAACGGTCCCATGGTCTTGCCCACGTAGACAAGGCCACATGGGCACTTGAGTAGGTAGACGCATGCTTCGGTAACGCAATTTAGATAGCCTCTGATGCGGTATCGTTTGCCGCTGTGTGGATGTGAGAACGTATCTCCTACGATAAGCGCGCTGCAAATGTTGCAGTTATAACATTTGTAACAGCCTGTACGGTGTGAAATCCTGGTGGGCGTGCGCAGGTACTTGTGTCTGGGATCGGCCTGGACCAGATGGTCCCTCAGGTTTCTACTGAGGCGGTACACCTGCAGTGGTGCCGTCTTAATCTGTGTGGCTAGACCTCTGTCAGCTTGAAGAATATTCAGATTCTTGGTGGTGGACCTGTGTATTAAACGTAAGGCACCATTAAATTTTTGTATAAACGGAATTCTATCCACTGAAGGTTTGTCCTTCTTTGTCGTGGAAGACATTTTTGTGATAGCTTGGTCAAGGGCATGGTCTAATGTAGTCACTGGGTAACCCCGTTGCCGAAACTTGCTATACATGGCTTCAAGTTGTGCGCAGCATGTGTCTTTGTCCGAACATATGCATAGAACCCGCATGAATTGGGATATAGGCAGATTGTCCAGTAGATGTCGGGGATGGAAGCTTCGGTAATGTAGAATCGTGTTGCGGTCAGTGGGTTTGCTGAATAGGGTCATGTATAGTTGACCATCAGAGATATTGACCAGTACATCAAGAAAGGTGATGTGGTCATTGCTGAATTCAGGGTTGAAAATAATCCCCGGAAAAATAGAGTTGAGAAATTCGGTAAAGACCTGGAATGTGGCTGTCTCACCCTGCCAGATGACAAAAATGTCATCGATGTAGCGGGCCCAAAATACCACATGGATCAAAAATAATTCTGAGGGGTAAATGAAGATCTTTTCCAAAAAAACCATAAACAGATTAGCAAATGATGGGGCAGCAGAGCATTACATTCAAGGTGACACATATGATGGCCTTAAAGCTGTTAAAGACCACCAAAATTCAGACCGTCACAAGCAAGCTATCCATGCTCAGAAAACATCAGATACTCTGTGTGACGGACCGCCTGGTACCCCGACTGGGTACCTCCGCCAAAGAGCGTCTCCTGCCCCCAAACCCCACTCTCAGCCAGCGGATTCGCAGTAACCAGCCCCTAACCCCCAATCACGAGGCAAAACTCATGTTGAAGGTTCAACATAGAAAGAGCAACTCCTTTATTAAACAAAGGGCATTCACTTTTGAGACACTACGCAAGCCTTCATAATTAAGGTTTACAATGAGTTTTCCTGCTAAGTGCTAAGCATGTCAAAGAAATAAAGTCATGCTTTGAATTTCTTGATATGGGATATCAAAAACTTTTACGCCATGTACCAACACGATGGCTATCGTTATTCACGGCTTTGGATCGGTTGTTGAAGAATTGGCCTGCTGTGAAGATGTACTTTATTAAAAAGGGAGAAGAGAACTGTCCACTTCTCATTTCGGATTTCATCAAGTCTCAGGAACATGGTGTTAATCCAGAATCGGAACTCACAATCCATGAATGTTTCCTTTTTTTTGTTCACAATTTTATGAATGTATTTCAACCTGCCATTTTAAAACTGGAGAGTGACACTATGCAGTCGACTGAAATCTTTCATATTCTTGATGAAGTTCTTAACAATCTCAAGTCGCGGATAGCAGAGAATTTTTTTGGCTTCAGAGTAAACCAGGCACTGAAGAATCTTCCACCAAGTTCACAGGAGGCATTCAAAAAAACTGCTTTTGAAGTTTACAACTCAAGTTTACTATATCTGGAGAAGCGATTTAATTTTGGATCAGATTCCTATTTAAAAATAGTGGAATGTGTTTTGTCGATTCCGGTAAGCAATGCATTTGTGGAGCATGTCTTCAGTGTTATGCAAAACCTTTGGAGTGATGAACGAAACCGGATGTCCTCTGACTTGGTGAAAGCGGAAATCTGCATAAAATTCAACTTTGACATGTCTTGTATGGAAATGTATGACTTTGTTGTGAATAACAAACAACTTCTGAAAGCTTCAAAGTCCAATTCAAAGTACATATGGAAGAAGAAATAAAGTGTAAGTTTTTTTATTTTAATTAGATTTTGATGTGTAGGGTAAATGTGTTATATAGCCAAGTATACATGTGGGGTTTAATAGTAGCTTTTAAAGTAGTTTTTAAACCTTGTGCATTTACAGTAACATTCATCTTTTTTTTCAAATATATTTTATTTTACTAGAGCATATGTATAATTTCGTCATATCTTTTTTTGGGGATAATAAGACATTTATTTATATTTCTTTTCAATTTACTTAGGTAACCAGGAGTGGAAACACTAAAACTGAGGACCACCAGGACTTCTCTTGCTGCATTAATCTGTTACATTTCTATTGTTTCAATTGTTTAATGGGCCCTTTATTTTGTACTTAAACTAAAAAAAGTTATATTTTTAAGGCAATGTGTTATTTGGTTAAGATTTTGGAAACCAAGGTTTTATTTATCAACCCGGGATTGGTTGTCATTTGTTATTTTTATATTTAAAAGGCACTTAATTTGGAGTTTATTTGGATGTAGTATTTTTGTATTGACGATTGTTATGTACCAGGTACACTTTGTTTCTTAAAATTTAAAAAACATATTTTATTTATGTACGTAAGCTGGGTTACTCTTTTATTTAAAATGTATACTTTATTGTTGCATTTCAAGGTTCAGAAATAAAACAAATCTGTTACTAATTTGTTTGATTGCCTTCTGTTACTTTTTTATAAAACTCTAAAAGATACAGTTGTATGTAACCAAACTCTTGCCTTATAAGGAGAAAAAGTTTACTTTTTACTCATTACATACAATATATTTCCTTTTGTATAGGTAATAATAAAATTTCCTATATAAAGAGTCCGTCAAAGCACAAATATTGTATTTTTTAAGTACAAAATTTGGAAAGTTGTGATTAACTCCATATGTATTATGATACCTTGTGATTACCTACCATATTATTTAATTACAAAATATGTGCATAGTGTATACTTTACCAAAAAATTGCAGCGAGGTGCTAAAGTGTTCGGGTTTGGCTTGAAGAAAAGGTGGCAACCCTATGCCCACATCCTATTTAATATATTGCCGAAACGGCAATATATTAAATGAAAATCATTCCCTGGTGGGTAATCAGTATGATCTGCATCTCTTGCTGATGCAGACCATACTGATCGCTCCCTCGTGGGGCCTGTCAGAATGTTTATACTGCTCTGATATACAGTCTTATGTTTATGGAAACAAATAAGAATCTATAGTCAAGGAGATTCCCAACGTATTTCCATAAATCAAAATTTACACACGTTCTCTAATTTGCGCTGACTTTGAAGACAAGAGGAATACAAAAGTATACAAAATATATATATTTATTAATTAAAAATCAGTGCAGAATAAAAATAATAATATAGTTGGTAACAAACAAAGAATATGGATCAATAACAATTAATTTGATATCACAGGTAATGCATAAAATGTAACCACAGGATATTGTTCAAAATATAATGGGTATCTTCTCAGTATCTCACAGAATAAGAAAACAAAAAGGTTCAGAATTGACATGTGACTTCTCCCAGCACAGATTTTCACAAAATCAAACTTTTAACAGTGCATGGGCGATATTTATCCCATCATGCACAGGGCTGGAAATGAGCCAAGACCATTCAAAGTAAAGAAAAATTTCCACCAGTTTAATTCAATATATATCAGACTAGACCATTGACTAGAAACTGAAATCAGTTTCCTGGAGATTATACAAATGTATATAACACAGGTATATAATTATCTCCCAAGATTGAAAGACACCATTTTTACTGCAGTTAAAAATTATCTCAGATCAATCTAGATCCTACAAGAACTCAATGGTTTACCCGAATATATATATATGGCTAATGAATTGCCTAATATACAGATAGAAAGTATACTTTACCAGCAATTTAAAATTTAGTTGTTTGAAAGAAGTCAGCAGTCAATGCTCAGGAACCAGGGATAGTCGGGTTCTCTTTAGTTCAGTTTCCTTGGACAGCCGTCCTCAGCTTCCGACCTATACCCTTGGAATGTATTTGCTTACTGCCTTGGTGTTGGAATCTTTCTTGGTGTTGGAATGTCCCTCCTGGATCTTGGTTCCCTCTCTATATCCCCCCTGTAATGTGGGCTTGGTTTGGTCTTCCACGTGATTATTGACGTGAAACATGACGTCAAATATATCCTTTTTTCCATAGACCTTTCCCTCACAATCACCCCCAGGGGGCACTATTGTTCTATATAAAAGTTGGGAGCATTTCATTTAATTTCACTAATTTCGAAAGATAAGGCAGTGAGATAACCTCTGACCTCAGTCCTTGGACAAAGCCATGAATATAACATTTTGACAATACTTGATTACACACTGTCAGACTTTAGGTCTACTTCTTCAATTTACAACCTGGAGGACGTTTACCCTAAAGCAATTAGCAATCCTCCTCTAAATTCCTTAAAAGTGAGGTGATTAGTTTTGAAGAACCAGAGGTTTTTCATGCATATAAGAAAAGAATATACATTGGCATATACCACCTAATTATTTGCACTTAAAATATAAAAAACCCTTTTATTAGTAATACACAATAATATATTTCAATGGGTACACTCAAACAATATATAATGAATATAGTTTGGATATGATAAAGTACATGTATCAAATTTTACTTGAAATTAGTCAATAACATAAGCATACAGATGCTGCATATAATATAATAATATAATAACATTATTGCTAATATTTATTACTGCAATGAATAGTAAGGTTTCATAAACACCTTTAAGATAAACCCCATCTTCTATTCATTGAGAGAGAGAGAAAAAAAACCCTCTAAACACTCCAGTCTCTTGTACATTGTATTCTTGTGGAGGCAAGAAAGTCATCACTCAAGACCTACATAGGCTGGTACCATCCTTAACTGATGTGCGTCTGAGACCCCCACAATTTACGATCTGCGACTATTTATGCTAAAATTCCTAACTCCCTCTCTGTGAAAGTCTCTATTCAACAAGAATGAACTTTTCTTCACCTTTTAGCAAACAGACAAAATGGCTACCAGTATGCCCATAGACACATCTGTAAAATAACATGTTTAGGCCTATGAAATTGATTCCTTTTTGGCCCAATAGTTCTGACAGGCCTCTTCTAACAAGCTATAAGTATGGTCTGCACCAGACAGAGTGCAGAGCACACTGATTCTTCACTGAAGCCCAGGGATGCAGCCCCCCTTTCTGCAAAACAGGTAAGCAGGAGAGGGGGACATTTTGAATGAACTATTATTAGTTGTGAGAGTGTGTTTTAGTGTGTGTTTTTTAATGAGTGTGTGTAAATTTTTTTTGTAATGAAGCTATGTGTGTGTTTTTTTAATAAGTGTGTGTGATATGTGTGTTTTCATTACGTGATTTTAACCATGATTGCTGTTTAAATACAAGCGATCCGGCGTCTGTATAGACGCCAGATCGATTGTACAATACGGCGCCGTATACGGTGCCGTCAGCTTCCTGGGCTCATCTGTCCCTCGTGTAAGCCTGGGACCGGTGTGGAGGGTCTCCCCTGACAGATCGGAGGAGAGATCAGCAGCTTCTAGCCACGGATCTCTCCTCCGATCATTGGACATCGAAAGTGAGGTGCATTTCATCACTTCTGGTGTCACTGGGCACATTCTCCGGCTCCTAGAAGAAGCTGGTGAAGCAGATCTCGAGTTCATCAGCTTCTTTGGGGTCCCTAGGTGACATTAGGGGTCTGCTAGACCCCTGATGTCTCCATAAAGAGGACCTGTCACATTATATTTGCTATTGCATAGGGGACTTGTTAGCCCCCTATGTGATAGCAATAAAGTTGAGTGTGAAAAAAAATTGTAAAAACTAAAGTAACAAAAAAAAATGCAAATTTTTTTTTAACCACTTGAAGTCCACGGTGTTACACCCTCTTCCTATCTCGGCCATTTTTCAGTATTTAGCGTTGCAGTACTTTGAATGACATTTATTCCGTCATGCAACGCTGTACTGAAACTAATTTCGTACCATTTTTTGGGGGACTCATAGAGCTTTCGTTTGGTGGTGTTTAATATTTACTATAATAACCACTTGAAGTCCGGGGTGTTAAGCCCCCTTCCCATCCAGGCCATTTTTCAGTATTCAGCGCTGCGGTACTTTGACTGACATTTATTCTGTCATGCAACACTGTACTGAAATTAATTTTGTACCCTTTTTTCAGGACAGATAGAGCTTTCTTTTGGTGGTATTTAATCACCACTGGGGTTTTTATTTTTTAATATATTAAGTAAAAATTACAGAAATGTCAAATAAAAAACTGTTTCCCCAATATTAAATTCTAAAACATTTATTATTATCCAATTTTTTGGTAAAATATAAAAGACGGGGTCACGTCGGGTAAAAAGACACCAAACATGTCAAGCCTTAAAATTGCGCACACGCGCGAAACCTCAAAAAACTACATTACCCAAAATTGGCCATAGGCGACGCTTTAAAAGCTTTTACTGCTCATCAGTTTAGTGTTATCAGTGATTGATGGCCCTAAAATGATTGCTCTCATTCCAACGCTCGCGGCGATATGTAACATGTGTAGCGCAATTGTCGTTTTCGCGCGCTGTGCGTAAACGAAGGGGGGAGACTTAAACATTTGGGGGGTTACTTTTTTTATTTGTGACTTTTATTTTTTTTAACTTTTTTATTGAAATATATTTTTTTACACTAATTGTTATTGCTATTACATAGGGGGATACAATCCCCCTATATATTAGCAAAGGCACACTGACAGGAGGGGCCGGACTGGCCATAGTGCAAACCGGGCACTTGCCCGGTGGGCCGGGCCAGGCCAAACACAATCAACCTGATTGTGTTCGGGACGGTCCACTATGCCTGATGGCCGGCTCTGAGCAGAGCCGGCACTACTACACAGTAGACACTAGAGGGAGCTGGTGGGGAGGCCAGAAAACACGTGTGCGTGTGTATATAAATATATATATATGTACAGGGGGTAGTATTTTTTTTTACGTGGGGGGGTGAGAGTAGAAGTGTATTAGGCTGCATTCACACCTTTATTTTAGGTGCAATTAGGGATTTCTGCGTCAGGAACTTGCGTTTTCCTGCAACAGAAATCCCTAAATTGGCGTTTACAAATGGCAGCTGTCACCTAAGTTAACGATCAGGTGACAGAAGTTGCATGTAAACGCCTGCACACCGCATGTAAAGATACATGATATGTTTACATTCAGTTAGGAATCAATCACTCTCCCTGGACGCATCGATTGTGCGTCCAGGGGGAGTGTTTTCTAACCGCATGTAATCAAATCACATATCATTACATGTGGTGTGGAGGTGTTTACATGGAGCTGCTGTCACTTGTAAACGCCAGATTAGGGATTTCTGCTGCAGTAAAACACAAGTTTCTGATGCAGGAATCCCTAATAGCACCTAAACCTGCAGATATGAATAGGACCTTATTGTGTGTATATTGGTGTCTGTAGTACTTAAACTGTATATAGTTACATTTTATTTTAAAGTATGAAATGTGGAGGATGGCCCCCATGAGAGAAAAAAATTTGTCGAGTGGCCCGAGAGAGGCAGGGGTCAGAGACATTGACGGAGGAGGCGGGAGGTGTCGCCGAAGCTCCAGTCGGGCGGCGAAGATGACCAGGAGACCGTGTCGTGCGCCGAGGATGAGGAGGCCGTCCAGTCGGGCGCCGAGGACAAGGAGGCCGTGTTCCAAAGAGGTCAGGCCATGCAAGGTAAGAGGACTGTGCTGGCAGAGCCCAGCATAGATTCTGCACAACCCATCCAACCAGCTTTCTTAATTCAGAAATTTCTGAATTGAGAAAGCTGGTTGGATGACTAGTGAAACGTCTTCAAGTAAAATACAGCAAGTCCAGTTGCCTTGACTTATTTTTTACAGATATTCTCTATAGCAAGCTTCCTATATTGTTGCAAGGTTTGTGTAATGGTTGTAGCAAGGCTTGTGTGTCAGCTGTAGCCCTCCGGGACTTACCAGTGGCTGGCACTGCCCCTCGATTGCGCTTCTATGTTTGGCTCCTCCACCTGTTGTGAGGGGTGGGGCCTGTCGGTGGTCACGTGATTGGGCTGCTCAGTCTAAAATGTTCGGGCCTATTTTTAGTCCCAGTCCGGCCCAGCTGACTGGTCCTCTTTATGGACCCCAAAAGAAGCTGATGAAGCAGAGATCTGCTTCACCAGCTTCTTCTCTCTGGCTATAGCAGCCAGGTGACTGACAGGTGAATGCGAAAGTAATGTAATACACATCCCTTCTGCATTCACGGCACGGAGGGAGATCAGCAAGGAGCTGATCTCCCTCCCTTCTCCTCCTGACGCCCTCACGAGCCGGTCCCGGGCCGCAGATGGGCTAGCGGATCCCGGAATTGAAGGTGAGGGGTCAGGAGGGGGGGCGGCGGCACTCAAAAAAATCACGCCATGCAACCGATCGGAGGCTCTAGAACATTTATTATTACCCAATTTTTTGGTAAAATATAAAAGGCGGGGTCACGTCGGGTAAATAGGCAGCAAACACGTTAAGCCTTAAAATTGCGCGTGTGAGCGAAACCTCAAAAAACTACAATATCAAAAATTGTAGAGTGTAAGCTCCTCTGTACAGTGACTGATGTGACTGTGGGAGGACATTAGAGTGTAAGCTCCTCTGTGCAGAGACTAATGTGACTGGCTCAGTGTGGCGGCGGGGGGCAGGCCTAAAGCTGTGTAAGGGGCACCGAAATCCAAATAAACACTTTCATTTTCCGCTATGAATTTGCGAATAAGGGTCTTCCTTGCAGGGCTATGTCCCCAATATACCCTAATCTAGTATGGGTATGGAGCCCCTTTGGACTGCGGTCTGGTGGGCATCCTTCCTCCCTCTCCCACCTAGTTCTCTTTCTTCGACCATTTCACACCGTCCCTCCCAGGCCCATTCATCCATTTTTCTGCCGTTACATATAATAGTAAATTAATTGAAACCTTCATAAACTTGGGAACCGATTATCAACATAATACAGAAACATCATTCCCTTGTTGCTACTTATTACCCATTCTCCTCCCCCCAGTGTTTTCGTATATTGTGCTGATTACACCAATATCTTCTAAGGTAGTCTCTAATGTATCTTTGTGTTTTGCCACCCATGACTCAAACTTGTCTTCAATTTCAACCCAGGATCTATGCATCCTGGTAACTCTGGGGGTGTAATGTCTATTTTACTGCAAAATTCCATTAAATCCTCTGGAAAGTGTAGTACTGCTGTCCTGCCATCTCTAGTGGCTACAAGGCAGGCCGGGAACCCCCATCTATACGAGATGTGTTGGTCTTGGAGGAGTTGCACCAATGGTTTAAGGGCCCTCCTGCGCGCCAGAGTTTCAGGTGCAAGGTCTAAGAATGTCATTATTTTAGCTCCGTCAATTTCCATCTGTGCTGCATTTCTCAGACAGTCCATAATCTGACCCTTATCCCCGTAGTAATGAAAACATATAATAACATCTCGTGTTCCCTCTCCCCCCACCGCCCTGGGGCACAGGGCTCTATGCACTCTATCAAAAATGATCTCTGCCGATGGGGGCCTTTTTAATAACACATAAAAAGTCTCCTTGATCTTGTCTGACAGTTCCCGATCTCCAACCGCCTCAGGGATACCTCGTAGTCTTAGATTGTTTCTTCTATTTCTATTTTCCTCTATTTTATAGAGTACCATTCTAATAGGTATTTCAGTTGCTTGTAACTCTTGTAACTCCTTAATTGCCTTCTCATGACGGTCTAAACACTCCTCTGTCTCTTCTACTCTCTTTAAAACATGGGATAAATCTGATTTGATTGTAATCAAGTCTGTTTTTATTGAATCCTCCATTTGTCTCAGCATGGCTATCAATTCCCCTTTTGTGGGTAGGGATTTTGCTAGAGTGTGTAAAGTTAATTCATTACCTTGATGCGATTCCTCTGAGGTTCCTGATGTCGCTGGGGAGATGGTTTGATGAGGGGATATAGTTTGATCCTCTGTTGTCCCTCCTGTCTGGGCTCTCCTGTATACCAAGGCCGGGCCTCCTTCCACCTCCTTTGCTGTATCTCTGCTCTCTTTAGAATATTTTTTTTTATTTGTATAGTCAATTAAAATGTTTTATGTTTGGTAGGTTATACAGCGCTGCACTATTTATTAACTATATTGATTTTGGTGAGATAGTCATATTAATGCTGGCGGCTTAGACTAGTGGAATTTAAGAGTATATATACCCGTGCAGAAGTTTTTTTTGTGTGAGTTTCATCAGTCAAGCCAGATCACTTCATTAAAAAAACTAATTTCAGTCTAGATCAGCCTTTTTAACCAAGGTGCCCTCTAGCTTCCTCAGGGGTGCCTTGAAATTTTCACACAGCATCATGCCTTCTCATGGTGTAAGCAGGTGGGAAAAGAATTATGCTAATCCAGGGAGGGTTGGATCCATCCAGAATTGGATCCTTCCTATCTCTGCTAATGCTGCCACAGCTGCGGCTCCAGATGTGATGGTAGAACTCTGATGTGAAGGGGGCTGCTAATGTGAAAGAGGTGGACTCTGATGTGGAGGAGGGTCCTAGTGTGAGGGATTGAATCTGATGTGAACGGGGGGCTCTGATGTGAAAGGAACCTCAATTTTTTTGTGTTGTTGCATGGGCTCACCCCCATATCAAACCATATCTCAGATAAGAGATACATTTTTACATTTATGTCCTCAACATTTTAGACCAGGTGCCCCAAGAATGTGCATACTTGATTGATTTTCTCGCTCTCTCTCTTCTCTTTCTTTCTCTTTTTTTTCTTGAAGTAGTGTTAAGTTTGTTTTAATATAGCAGGAAAGACTATGCAAATTACGCAAACACTGTATATATTACAAAGCACAATTCTAGCCAGGTAGTACAATCACTTTTGGGTTGCTTAGTGCCCTCTTCATAATGTTTCTGCAAGGGCCTTGGAGTTTTATTACTGATCGATTGATCCTAGGCTGGAAACAGATTGAAGGGAATTTATCAAAACTGGAGCAGACAGAAACTGAAGCAGTTGCCCATGGCAACCAATCAGCTTCTCTCTTCAGTTTGCTTAGTTGGGATTTGAAAATGAGAGATAGAAGCTGATTGGTTGCAGTACAAATCTGCTTCAGATTTTGTCTGCTCGTTTTGATAAATTCCCCTCATTGTGTATGTACAGGATGGCAGATGGTCATAGTGTTGTAAAATGAACCATGAAGGTAGGTATTGAGTTATAGAGGTGAAGAAACCAAGACAGGGCTATAGAAAACTGGGAAAAAAAGCCAAGAAAGGGAGGAAAAAAACAGGTGTCACAAACCAAGGAAGTTGCTTATCAGTGACAAAAGTTAAGTGTTTAGGATTAGTGATGGGCCAAACAGGCCCGAGTTTGGTTCGAATTCGAACTTTAGAACATCCAAAAGTTCGAATTCGAACTCAATGCAAGTCTATGGGGTAGAAGTTGCTTATCGGTGACAAAAGTTAAGTGTTTAGGATTAGTGATGGGCCAAACAGGCCCGAAGTTTGAACTGCTGCCGCCTGCCTGGAGGGGAAAGGTAAGCGTTTCCCAACCCTGCAGACAGAGGCCCCAGGGATGGAGGGGGTTGTGACGGGGACTGGGGGGAGAGAGAGACAGATCGACCGACGCTGACAGCTTCTTAGCGTCGGTCGGTCTCTCTCTCACACTCGCAGCATGTACGGGCGGCTGTGCGGCAGGAGAGGCTGTCCCTAGTCCAGCAGAATGTGCTGCAGGTACCGCCGGGCAGCACATTCTGCTTTGTGAGGACCCTCTCCTCTTAGCTCCGCCCCCTGGCTGCTGAGACGAGGAAGAGGGCCCTGCAGGAGAAGGAAGGTAAGTCTGGATGGGGGGGAGGGGGGTCTGGATGCTGGTGGTGTTCTGCATAGCTGACTTTTATTATTTTATTATAATGTATTGCTGGGACTTGTAGTCCCGCATAGTTGTTGGTATTCTGCATTGCTGTATGATGATTATACAGCAATGCAGAATTGCATCAACTATGTAGGACTACAAGTCCCAGCAATGCAGTATAGTGGGGGGTGCTGGTGGTATTCTTTATAGCTGACTTTTAGTATAATGTTTCGCTGGGACTTGTAGTCCTGCATAGCTGGTGGTATTCTGCGTTGCTGTATAGTTATTATACAGCAATGCAGAATACCACCAACTATGTAGGACTACAAGTCCCAGCAATGCATTATATTTTTAAGTAGGGATACACCACTGCCAATACTGGGCATTTTCACGAGTACTTATACTCGTGAAAATGCTCCGATACTAAACGCAGATACCGGTGTTCTGTCGAGAAGCCGACGTAGTCGAATTTGCCTACTCCAGCATCTGCGCTTGCGCATAGACCAGTGTTATTGAGGAAACCGGGATTTATTTAGAAAGTATTTCGGTTAAATCGTTAAAGTGACATTAAAGGATACATTTTTTTTCCCTCCCCCCCATGTTAATGTCAGCAGTTACCTTAAATGATGTCTCTTAATACGATCTTCCTCTTCTTTCCCCATGTTTTCATCTGTCCCTCCAGCGGTGCGGCGGCTCTCCGATCCAGCGCTGACTCCTCTCTGTTTACAGGCACTTCCGATCCAGCGGTGTCTGCAGGCGGGTGCTCGCGTCCATAGACTTACCTTGCTTCTCTGCTTGTCTCCCGGCCAAGAATCCGAACTGCGCATGCGCCCGCCCCAAGATCCTTTGCGAACGCACAAACAGTTCTGGACTCTCGCCGCGGGAGCGCGCAGGGTTAATGAGGTCAGTCTAAACCGCTGTTTTGTCAGCAGTAGATATAGGCAAAAAAACGTGAGGCTTTAGAACCCCTTTAATTGTGACTGTTAATAATATTCCAGCAATCATTTACTGCCATGGATGGCATATTATTAACGGTCACAATTAACCATTAAAAACGAATACTTTGTAAATAAATGGCGGTTTCCTCAGTAATCCCGTCTGTGCGCAAACGCAGATACTGGGTCGGCGTTCTCGACAGAACGCCAGCACTAAAATTTTAAACTGAAGCGGCTGCCTGAAGTCCCGCACTTGCTGGGTACCTCGGCAGCCGTTCTGTTAACCATGCGGTGCCATGGGGGGGGGCCTTCATGGTTTCTTGCACCGGGGCCCTGAAGGTTCTAGTTGCGCCTCTGGTTGAACACAATACAAGAATTACATAGGGTGCACACTTTTACACATCACTTCTGGGTCCAATGATCGGAGGAGAGATCAGCGGCTGGAAGATGCTGAATCTCTCTCTGATCATTTCGGGGAGACCCGCCAAACTGCTCTCGGGCACCGCGCGTCTCGGGCACGGGATGCACATTGAGGACATTGTAGTATGAGAAGGACCTGAATACAAAGTGACCCCAGTACCACATTAGAGGGGACACAACCTTTTATAGTGATAATAATAAAGTGCAAGTGCAGACACTGGGATCTGTGTAAGAACATAAGGAGAAAGCACTGAGAAGAGGGGGAGGGGGGGAGAGTGAGAGGCTCAGAACCTGCACACTGTGTCCCGAAATTTCTTTATATTAGAGAAATGGATTATTCACTTCAATGGCCCGCCACTCCCCCTCCTACCTGGCAAAAATTGAGCCAGCCGCAATGTGATGCAGTGCGTTCCGGCCCGATTCCAGCCGAAACGCACTGCAAGTGGTGTGAACGACCCCTTAGAGCCAGAAGAAGAAGCCGGTGATGCAGATCTCTGCTTCCTCAGCTTCTTTGGGGTCCCTAGGTGACAGGGGTATGAAAACCCCCTGAAGTCGCCTGTCACATTATGTGTGCTATTACATAAGGGGCTGTATTCGACACGCACTTTACTGTTTTATTGTACAGTGTTTTTTGTCACCATGTCCCACTTCCAATTGTTGTCTGTCGCCTCCCCTCTGTGCCCTCCCCTTTTATGTTCCTTGGGTGCCACCCTTAGCCGGTATTCTCCAATTACTGCTAAATCCTTATACTTGCTTCTGCAATGGCCTCCCTTAGCTTAGTGACTTCTAACGTCAGGGGCTTGAATGCCCCCACTAAGCGACATCAGGTATTCAAAAAACACATACCTCCCATGACTCCACGGCTCGACTGCATTCGAGACATCACCCCCACTGGTATTATTGCACCTCGCCCACTAAAAAGGGTAGAGGAGTCGGTATTGGATTTGGGAAAGATCAGGGGCGGAACTACCGCCAGTGCAGCCGGTGCCGCCGCCCCGGGGCCCAAGAAAGTTGGGGGGCCCAGTAAGATCTGGAGATTTTGAGCATGTGGGCAGAGTGGACTGAGCAGGGCCCCTTTGAAACAGCCACCGCAGCGGCGATCACTCTTCCCAGCTCTCTCCTTCATTGAGAGGAGAGAGCTGAGAAGAGTGATCGCCGCTCTCGATCACTGAAGCGGGCACATCATATTGTTCAGTTCAGTGAACTGGGGCCGACGGGCTTCTCTGTAAGGGGGCGGGTCTTGTGACTCACCGCTCCTCTCCCGGTCACGTCTATAGTAACAGGCGGCGGGAGAGGAGAGTGTGTCTGTGTTACATGCCACGCCCCCTGCACACTGTGTGGCCGGGATGCTGTCGGACTGTAATGTTCCCTATTAGAATCTATTTCTCTGATTAAATGATTACAGTTGTCTTCTATCCAGCAATAGGCTTGAAGCCTGAACAAAGTATTGCACTTTCTGTGGCACAGCTGCCATTAACCCCACACAGACCACCTGAGAACCGCACAGCCAACATTGACCGCGGACAGACCACCGGAGAGCCGCATAGTCACTATTAACCCCACACAGACCACCTGAGAACCGCACAGCCAACATTAACCCCGCACAGACCACCGGAGAGCCGTGCAGCCACCATAAACTCCGCACAGACGACCTGAGAACCGCACATCCATCATTAACCCTGCACAGACCACCGGAGAGCCGCGCAGCCACCTATTAACTCCGCAGAGACCACCTGAGAGCCACGCAGCCACCAAAAACTGCGTATCAGCAATTGCCTATTTTTTTGAATAAAAATACTCTTTTCACCTTTATGAATCCTTTAGTGGTTAGCGGGGTTAGTGGTTGGGGGGGCTCTAAACGTAAAAAAGACCGCCTATCTCAGATTACCGTATATACTCGAGTATAAGCCGAGATTTTCAGCCCATTTTTTTGGGTGAAAAGTGCCCCCCTCGGCTTATACTCGAGTCAGCGCCAGCGCGTCATCTTACTTACCTCGCCGAGCGTCGCGTCACTGCTGCTCGGTGTGCGGCGCTCCGAGCGGGGTCATCTGGCAGTCTCCGGGAAAAACAGCAAGTACTAGTGCCCATTGCACTGCAGCTTAAACCTTGTGACTGTATAACTAAGTACCGTGGAGTAGCTCTTGTCCTCCATCTAGTGGACTGTTGGGAGATCACATCATTGACTCTAAATAAGGCTGTTACTCTCCTGAATTTCATTTATCATTATCATTCCTAACCATTACAAATTGAGGGTATTATACCAAGGTGGTGAATATGCTGTTATATCCCTTCTTCCTTTTTTGTTTCTTCTGGCTGTGATGCTTGAACCCTAACTCCCCGTTAAGATTGGGAGTGAAACCAGGGTTCCGTCTGAGTAGCCTCCGCAGTTGCGATCCACAAACGCCGAAACTACCCCAGGTGTTACAGAGAGCTACTGGAGTCGGACACTAGACAAGCCTTCACAAAAGTAGATAAGCAATTTTACGAGATGGGTAAAAAACCAGGCAAACTCTTGGCAAGAGCATTGCGGTCTAAACGTACCGCCACCTACGTGCCCAAAATGAAAAACAAATTAGATTCCATGGTCCACCTCACAGCTGACATAGCTGTGGTGTTTCAGGAATATTACCAAGATCTTTACAAGGTACAGTCTTCCCAGTCGTCCCCTCCGCATCTAGGATCACTTCCTATCTACATAACGCCGGTCTACCCTCCTTGGACACCAACTTACTACAATCCCTAGAATCACCCATTAACAATTGAGGAATTTAAACTAGCTATTAAGTCAACCCCCCTAGGCAAAAGCCCAAGACCGGACGGTTTCCCACTCCTGTATTTTAAACATTTTCAAGATCTCCTAGTCCCCTACTTTTGTCGAAATGTAAATTCGATTGAAGTGGACTCACTCATGCGCCCAGAATCACTACTGCCCCATATCACAATCCTTGAGAAACCTGGCAAAGATTCATCTAGCTGTTCGAGCTACTGCCCCATCTCTTTGTTAAACATAGACACCAAACTATATGCAAAGATCCTGGCCACCAGGCTTAGTCCCCTTCTACCCCACTAGATACACCCAGACCAAGTTGGGTTGGTCCTGGGACGGGAAGCTAGGGATAGTGCCCTCAAATGTGTCTCCTTGATTCACCTGGCCAACACTCAGAAGTCTCCAGTCCTACTACTATCCACTGACGCCAAAAAGGCATTTGATAGAGTCGACTGGAGCTTCATGTTCGCCACGCTACAAACGCTAGGGATCGGCCCTTGGATGCTAGCATGGATCTCGGCCTTATATACTTCCCCAATGGCTAGAGTCTGGGTAAATGGCACCTTATCCCCCACATTTCAACTACACAATGGCTCAGGCCAAGGTTGCCCTCTGTCACCGTTGATGTTCATGCTCTCTCTAGAGCCCTTTTTAGCTACGATCCAAAAAACTCAAACATTCAAGGTATTACTCACTCTACCGCAGAATACAAGATCGCCGCATATGCCGATGATATCCTATTTTATGTGCAGAACCCAAGGGCCTGCTGGGGAACTTTCGCCATTGACTTCTGGAGGCATCATCAGATCCAACATTTTATCTCCTCCCTACCTGGTCCCTTACGTGACCCTCCACGCTTCTTACCATTTGAAACGCTTTTGGGCTCATCTGAACCACCGGGCCATACTCTGTCGACCATCTATAAGCTCATTGGAGAGTTGCATCATCCCTCACCCCCAGCATATATCAACAAATGGGAACGGGATCTCCAAAGACCTCTGAATCCTTTTCAACGCTCTAAACTGTTACGTGTATGTTTATCTGCCTCATCAGATAGTTATATGCAAGCGGTCAATTTCAAACTGTTAGCCAGATGGTACATGGTTCCTCTCACAACACAAGCAATATGCCCTTCAACCTCCTCCATCTGCTGGCGCTCCTGTGGCTCAAAGCGGCAGTTTGGCCCATCTATGGTGGGATTGCCCACGGGTACGCGATTACTGGGGGGAGGTTACTAAACTTATCAGGGACATCACCGGTATACCCATAGCCCTGGACCCATGGCAGTGTCTCTTTCACCTTACTCTGATGTCAATCAAATCTCACCAGAAATCATTAGTACCATTTTTGCTGAATGCTGCCAAAGCTTTTATACCGAAATACTGGTGCTCCCCTCAAGTGCCCACCATTGCAGAATGGTTAGCCCGAGTCGATAGATTGAGGCTGATGGAGGAACTTCTCCATTCCCAGCAGAGACACCTAAAAAAACTTTTACACGACTTGAGCATGCTGGCTACATTTCAAAACTTCCAACAGATATGCATCCCTGTTGTCAACACCGCCAAATGTACCATCTGACTAAACACGTGTTTCACATTTACAGTATAGCATTCTGCTACGTACCACATGAAAACCTAATAGTACGCACCTGGCAACACCTATTCTGAGATGTGTGATTCTCTGACTGATCCCCCCCACCCACCCCTTCCTCCCCCTGTAGATGTACGTGGCCCCTTGTTTGTCTGGTGGAACTTTTTACTACAGTATATGACTTCTGTTGAATCTTATGATTACACCACCTGTTTATGTGTCAACAAAACTGTTATTTATCTATTGTTTATCTGTTGAAAAACACAATAAACATTTAATACGTTAAAAAAAAAGAAAATTAAAAATTCCTTTAAATATTGTGCCTGGGGGGTTCCCTTAAACTGCCTGTGAAGTGGCAGATCTGTACGATGTATAGAACCTGCTGAAGCAAAAAGTGACATTTAAAAAGAAACAAATTACATTTCAATTGCCGGTAATTGGTTTTCCTTTAATCTTTAAAACAACTGCTTGGGGAGGCAGCCTGTATGAAGAGGCCACATTATAGGACACTCGGAACAAGGTTAGAGATTTTTTGGATAAATTCTGGCGCCTCTTTTGCAGACGTTGGATGAAAGTAACAACAAAGTGCTTTAAAATTGGGCCTTTGGTGTTGGCGGTGCTTTCACACCATAACCCTTCAGAGTTATTCTTGGTGACTGCAGGATTGGACCTTGCTGCAAAAATTCTAATTATAAGCACCTGTCACATGCGGGTGTGGAAAAATTGGGCCTTGGGTGTTTGTGGTGCACTACACCGAGAACATTACTTCAAGATCGAATAATCGCCCACAAAGTTAGGCAGCCTAGGCAGACTTCCAGAGATCCCTTATCCCTGACATTTATTTGGTGAAATCTGCATCAGGGGATTGATAGCTGCTGCTGATCCAGGACTGATTAATTTTGTGTGTTAAGTGTCAGCCGGTCAACGGAGTCTGTGGACAGACACACATCTGTCACAAAACCTCCAGCAGCACTGAACGTCCTTTCGGAAAGCACACTGGATGCAGGGCAGCCCAGTAGCTCCATGGCATGTTGGCTAAGTTCTGGCCAGTGATCAATTCTCAAGACCCAGTAAGCCAGTGGATCGTCTGCTGGAAAGCTCTCCATGTCTGCTCTTGCCCCTAGGTAATCCTGCACAATATGATGCAGACGCTGCCGATGGGTCCCTAAAGTTAACATCCCTGGGTGCTGAGGACTGAAAAAATGTCTAAAGGCATCAGTCATACGGCCCCCATCTCCACCGCTCTTCCTTTGACTAACCGAAGCCTCAGAAGCACCTCTTTCATGACTTGGTAACCTACCAGTGTCTGGAAAGGTGTTACACAAGATTTTCTTCAACGCATCCTCAAGTTGTTTCATCCTGTGCTCCCTCTGTGAGGGCAGGATGAGCTCTGCAACTTTACACTTGTAACGTGGATCAAGAAGGGTTGCCAACTACTGTAGTAATGATCCCTCTCCTTGATACCACGAATCCTGGGGTCGTTTCGCAGGCTTTGCAGGATAAGGGAGCCCATGCACCATAAATTTCAGGAGGCATTAGATTCAGAGTCTTCAGGGTCACTGAGAATGACACTATCGTGCACTACCTCCTCCCAGCCATGTACTACTCCTAGGGTTTCTGGGGACAGAATACCCTCCCTTGAAGACTGCCTTATGTCATCCTCTGCTTCAATGCCCCCACGGCTGATATAATCCTCCTCCTCCTCTTGTGTGATCTGTGGACCCGCAGGAATGGTTTCTGCGTAAAGGGGGCCTTCAGAGGGAAGGAAGTCCTCCTCTTCCTCCCGCTGTTCTGCCTATCCATAATTCCCTGCAGAGTATGCTCCAGCAGGCACACAAGAGGGATACTGTCATTGATGCATGCATTGTCATGGCTCCCCATCCTCGTCGCCTACTCAAATGGTGACAGTACAGTGCATGCATCCTTTATCAGCAGCCACTGACATGGGGGAAAAAAGCCCCTGAGCCTGTCCTTGTGCCATATTCACACAGGTACTCATTGATGGTCCTCTGCTGTGTGTTCAGCCGCTGCAGCATTGCCAAAGTGGCTGGGCCAGTGCAAGGATTTTTGCCTACACAGGCGAAGGTGCCTTTTTGCGCCCCCTTCCCCGCCGTAACAGTATGGAGAACCGCAAAATATGTTGAGCAGGATCATAAACCAGCACTAGCCGCACTCCCTTTCCTCTAACACTAACTGGTTAAATGATCCATAGTACAACTACATGTTATGTACTATGGATCATGATTTAACCTATTCGTGTTAGCATGGGAGAATTGTAAATCTATTGCTGTAGTGCAGTGGACGTATGTAACGTGCATGTACTATGTACTACATATAGAGTATACACTGCAGACAATAGATTGACAATTATCCTCGGCTAACATGAATGGGTTAAATGATCTATAGTACATAACATGTAGTTGTACTACGGATCATTTAACCCATTAATATTAGCAGGGGATCATTGTGAATCTATTGCCGGCAGTGTATTGGGAATGTGTACTGTATATATGTACTACATATAGGGTATACACTGCAGACAATAGATTTACAATTATCCTCTGCTAATATGAATGGGTTAAATGATCCGCTGTACAACTACATGTTATGTACATATTATGTACTATGGATAATTTAATCCATTCATATTAGCAGAGGATAATTGTACAATTATCACCTGCTAATAATCATTAGTTCTTATTAGGGACCCCCCCTGCCCTCACTTACTGCTCGATGAAGGTGCCTCGCTATGAGGTTGTAGTCAGCGGCGCGCTGTGCTGGTCCGGTGGCTGACTCGCCGCTGCTCTCCCGCACCGAAGGTAAGTGAAGAAAAAAAAAAAAACATAGCGCAAGCATCGGGGCATTTTGACAAGTACAAGTACTTGTCAAAATGCCCTGTTTCTTCCGCCCTCACCCTGCAGCGCCCTCAGTTGGCCGCTTGACTTGCCTTGCGGGCCTGCAAAGTGGAGTTACACCTGGTGGGCATGTTACAAATCAGACGGTTTGTGGGCAAGTGGAATTCTTTTTTTTTTTAACTTCAATTCTCTTTTTATTTTAATAGTACAATACATAACAAACACTTTTACATCCATAAATACATAATTAAAACAACAAAACAAAAACAGAAACCAATACATTTAACAAAAACAAAAAAAATCTCACCATATTATCTAAAAACACATTACTCCATAAAATACCAGTAGCAGATAAAAAAGACATTATAGACAAACACCATTTCTATATTCAATCCACTTATCCCACATTTTGCTATATTTATCCATGTTACCTCTATGTTTATACATAATTCCCTCAAATCCAACTACTTGATCTAGTTCTTTCTTCCATTCCTCCACTGAGGGAGGCGTTACTGAAATCCACCTAAAGGCTATACTATGCCGAGCCACCTTCACAGATCCAAAAATACCCAAAATACATATCAATGGATTTTTAGAAATATGAACTCCAAAGGCCATATTTATTATGCCCACTATTTCCTGCCAATATCGTTTCAACTTCGGGCATCGTCACAGCAGATGTATCAAGGAAACTAGTTCAAACCCACATTTTGGGCATTTAGAGTCTTCCCTGAATCTTATTCTATATAGGAATTCAGGGGTCCGGTATGTTTTATGTACAATATAGAGCTATGCTAATTTATGCGATGCGGAAGGTGAAACTAATTGGATTGAAAGTAACGCCTCCCTCCAAAGGATATCATCCAGTGGGCCCACATCCAGTTCCCAACCCGCTTTACATTTCATGGGAGATTTATTCAGGACACCTGGCAATAACTTTGAATACATTTGTGAAATTAACCCTCTCGTCAAAGTTGCATTAAAAAGTTTATCTATGAAACTTGTCATCTCGCACCTGCGGCCGAGGACAAGGGGCGCATGCGCGGAGATCAGCGGGCCGGATGTCTGCCCCGTGAGCTCCGCTCCTAGGCGGATGGAGTCCCTGCTCTCGTAGCTGATCATACCGGAGCATCGCAGGCATCAGAGGCTGGCATAGGAGAGCCGTGGGGATCCCTCTTAGACGCAGCAGGCAAGGAGAGATGGCCGGGAGAACTTCAAAAAAGAAAGAGACGCAATCCCGAACGGGATCAGCGATAGCAACAGCTAACAGCAGGACAAAGATGGCGGCGGTCCCGAGCACCCGTGGAGAGAACGGCACAGCACAGAGGGGGAGAGAGGAATCGATCCCTAAGAAGAAGGCAGCAGTGAGTACTCAGTCAAGAGGGGACAAAACTGTGCTACACACTAATCAAAATATGATGGATATACAGCATATTCAGAACCAAATGGAGGAAGTATTTTCCAAAGTCGATGATATAGAGAATAGATCGCGTCGATATAACTTCCGTATCAGGGGACTGCCTGAAACCGTGACTGACTTGGAATTGAATGTGAAGCAATTGATGAGAGATTTATGAGTAGAGGATCATAAACTGGAGCTGGATAGAGTCCACAGGGCCCTGGTGACCAGGAGGCCGGACAGACAGGCCAGGGATGTAATTGTTAAGCCACACTTTTTTTCCCCTTCCCGGGGAAATATGGTCTAGGGTAAAAGAAAATTTTACGTTTAATTGGGCAGATGAAGCGGTCCAATATCTGGGAATCAAACTCACAGCGTCCTTTCCGGAACTTTATAGTAGAAACTATTCTCCTATGTATCGCCAACTAAAGGAAGAACTGGTTAGATGGAAACATTTTAATCTCTCCTGGATAGGACGCATTAACGCTATAAAAATGACCATCCTTCCGAAAATACTATATTACTTTATAGCGCTACCCATCGCAGTACCTAAACGGGACCTACAGAAATTGCAATCATGTATATTTAAATTTATTTGGGATCACAAGCAAGCCAGGTTGTCAAAGAAAGTACTGTATAACTCGAGACAAACAGGAGGATTAGGAGTTCCTACTCTATATCAGTATTACAGGGCTGCACGAATTGCACAGCTCTCTACGATTTATAATAAGGGGTACCAGCCGGACTGGATCTCGATGGAGTCTTGCTCTGCCTCGGGCTTATCGATTGACCAACTAAAGTGGATGACCCCGAGACAGAGACCGGCGGTCTTAGCCCCGACGCTATCGCACTCCCTACTAGTGTGGGATGGGGTGAGGGAGAGTGGGGAGTTTGCCTCAGGGCATACTCCCCTGGCACCTATCTTTGGCAACCCTAAGTTCGCACCAGGGCGGTATCGGGGGACGTTTCACTGGTGGCAGGACAAAGGGTTATATCGTATAGCGCAGGGGTTTAGGGAACGAAGGCCCCTGACGCTGGGGTATTGCCAGGAGACTCTACATATGCCCCAGGCGGAACTGTTTCGATTCAGGCAGCTGCACCACTTTCTAGCGTCGTTACAGGTCCCGGAGCCTGACAGACAGTTCACTACGGCATATGAGAAATGGTGCTTGGGGGAGGAGGGACAAAGAGGGGGTGTCTCTTTGATTTACTCTCTACTGATGGAGACGGAGGAGAAACTGCCTTATATGATAGCATGGGAACGAGATCTGGGAATTGATGTCCCTAGGGAGGCCTGGCAACGTTGCTGTGGGCGGGGATCCCTGGGTTTAATCAATTTATCTTTGATAGAAGCAAACTACAAAGTGATGACTAGGTGGTATTGGGTCCCTTCCAGGCTGGCTAAGATTTACCCGAGTGTGTCCACAGCTTGCTTCAGGGGATGCACACATTCGGGCACTATGTATCATATATGGTGGCAATGCCCTAAAATCAAGCCCTTTTGGAATAGGGTATATGCGCTTATTTATAAAATCTTGAGGGTACATGTCACTAGGGAAGCTCAATATGCACTGTTGAACTTTCCGATCCCAGGGATTACTAAGGCACAGGACAGATTAATAAATGTTTTCTTCTTGGCAGCTAAAATTAATATTGCGAAAGCTTGGAAGGCACCAATGTTTCCTTTAAACAATTTAAATAAAAAATGTCATGGATCATGATACACGAGAGGATGAATAGTAGGCTTCAAAATAATGAAAAGAAATTTGAGGCAATATGGTCTCCCTGGATGAATTATAATGGCGTGAGAAACGATATATGAAGTTAGTGAGAAAAAGAAGGGGTGAAACACCCTGGACTAACATAAGAGCGTTATTAGCCACTCCTGTTTGTATAGAAATATAAAGTAATAACGACTATAAAGTATAAGGGGAAGGGGAATGAATTGTGCATTTTAATGAATGGATAATGACTACGCTATCTCTAGGGTAATTTAAAAATAATGTACTGAACACACTGATGGGCATATGCAGGTTTGAAATAAATGTTTTTTAAGCGCATATTTATCTACTTTCACTTCGCCCCTTTCTACGACCCATCTATGTGGATGTGTAGGGGGGGAGGTTAGGGGATGGGAGAAATGGCTGTGTGGGGGATTGTTTTTTGTTTTTTCCTTAAGTGTTTTTAGTGTTTGCGTATTTATGTTGTTATCTATATACTTATTATTTCTTTGTATAAAAAAACAAACTAATAAAAGACTTTGAAAATAAAAAGTTTATCTATATCCATATTTACATTAATGCAAACCTCACGTACGTCTGGATGTACCTTAAGCGCATGCCTCGGTAGTACTGTAAATATTTATAAAATTTAACATTGGGTATTAAATAACTTGCTTGTAATTGTTGGAAAGAGCACAAGACGCCTTGATCATTTATTTGCGCCAATGTCAGAATCCCCATTTTCTTCCACACTCCAAATCCTTGAAGTTTATTTACCTCCTTTAATACCCCATTATCCCATATTGGAGTGTATTTTGTAAACTCAGAAATATCCAATAACCCCTTAATTGATTTCCACATTTTACCAATTAGTCTTATAGTAGGTAAAGATGAAAACTCTTTTAGATATAAAGGAGTCTCAAGGGCCATAAGAGGGTCACTATTCTGAAACAAACATTTAATAATATCATATGTTCCTATCCTCTGTCCTGGTAAGTTCCAACCCGCCAAGTGTCTTATCTGTGTGGCCAAAAACATTATCCATGGATTTGGAAGTGCTAATCCCCCAGTTCCTGTAGGCCTGGTTCACACCTGGGTGTTTTACAGCGCGTTCCTACACTCTGTAAAACGCTCTACATGTGAAAACCAATGATTGCCTATGGGCATGGTTCCCACCTGGGCGTTTTACACCGCGTAGGAACGCGCTGCAAAACCCCCTACGCCCAAAGAAGTACAGGAGCTTCTTTGGGGTGTATTTGCCACGCGTATCCATTGGGATACAGCCAGGTAGCCCTCGGAAACGCGTATTTGTTGCGTGTTTTTTACCCCAAATCTAACGCGCATATTCGATACGCCTAGGTGTGAACCCAGCCTTCGGGTATTGCAAAGTTTCTAGTTTTATCCGTGCTTGTTTCTTCTTCCATATTAACTCCCTAAATACTGTATTTATCCTCCTAAATATAGTTTGAGAAATCCAACATGGAGAATTATACAGTATATAGGAGAGCTGAGGCATCCAAATCATTTTAATGAGATTTAACCTGCCAACCGTCGAGAGAGGGAGTTTACACCATACATTGGATTGCTTCTGAAATGTCTGCATAATTATTATTAAATTATCTTCCAAATATGCCTCAACGTTTACTCTAATCCTAACACCCAAATAAGAAAGTGATTCAACTATTTGTATATGCTGAATTTGCATCGGCAATGGACAAGGAAGAGGATCAATCGGAAGTAACATGGTATTTCCCAGTTCTCACATAGCCCTGAGAACCTACCAAATTCCAGAAGTAAAGACATCACTTCTAGTAGAGAGTGGTTAGTATCAGCTAAAAAGACCAATGTATCATCTGCATATAGTAGTATCTTATCCTCTGCTTTACCCCGCTTAAATCCCACTATCTTATCTGAATTTCTTATTAAGTTAGCTAACGGTTCTATCGACAATGCAAATAAAAGGGGAGACAGGGGACAGGGGTTTAAAAGCTGAGGATAGGGCCTTATTTACTTGGATTCTTGTTGAAGGATTGGCGTATAATAATTGAATATATGAAACATATCGGAACCATATGCTCTTAATATTGCCCATAAATAATCCCATTCAACACTATCAAATGCTTTAGCAATGTCCAGGGATAATAAAGCTCTATTTCCCATTATCTCTCAAGGTACTTGCATATTCACATATACCCTTCGCACATTATCTGCCGTTGACTTACTTGGCATAAATCCATTCTGATCCGGGTTAATTATCTTCTGAATAACCTTGGATAGCCTATTCGCTAAAACTTTTGCCAAAATCTTAACATCTGCTCCCAACAGGGATATTGGCCTATATGACTCCGGCAGTAACGCATCCTTCCCCTTCTTTTGTAAAACTATAATTGCAGCCACATACATTGACTCAGGTAATTTTCCTACATCTAAAGCTTCCTCAAAAGTTTGTAATAACACAGGAAACAAAGTGGAGGCATATTTCTTATATATCTCTATTGGTAACCCATCTAAACCTGGAGCTTTCCCCTTTGGAAAACTAGCCACCGCTACCTCTAATTCTTGAATAGTAAGAGGGGTGTAACAGCCACAGGGGATCTGGATCACGGCGTCTGCGTTCCACCCTGGAACGCGGCGCCGGGAGGAGAGTCTCTACGGTACCTCCGGCGGGACTTGACGTATTGCGTTCCAGCGTGGAACGCGGAAGTCGACGGCCGTCCGTGCGCTCCACCCCGATCAACGGCGGGGTTATTTAAACGCAGTCGGGAGACTGACACGGCATTCCACAATTGCGGATTAGCGCCCTGCAGCCTCCAACGACTCTACCTCCAAGTGCCTCACCTGGACAGCCTACACAGCGGTATACTGAACGCCAGGGTCTCCAACGCCAGGACTCCTCCATCTGGGACACCTGCCTAACCAGGAACCAAACAACAGGGATCCGAATCTTCACTGCCAGCAGTCCTCCGGATTCTGTCCTCCTAACCACAAATACCCTACTTAGGGAATAAGCACTTCTATACCATACTAGCATCCTAATTGACTTTTGCAAACCAGTGACTGCTTGCATACTAGTTGCTATTAGTAATGGGTACTATAATCGCAGGAGGAACCTATATTATCTCAATTGCAGTACCTTCGTTAACATTACTTTTTATAGTTTGGGGCCTATGAATTAATAGTCCACCCTTAACCAATACCAAGAGAAACATACGGCAGATGATGCTGAAACCCCTAACTCTTCATCCAGTCTGAGAGTGACGCCAGGGGGTTTAAGCCTGAGTAGCCGTTTCTCCTCCTTGTGTCGCTGGTTAAGTGCGTTACTGTCCTACCGCAGGTGAGATCCAAAAACCTAGAGGATTAGGGAGTGCGTGACAAGGGGTTTCCAAACTCTCTTTGTCAACCTGCGATAACGTGGTAAATGGGATATTACCTATATAGCTCGCCAGATCTTCACTACTATAAGTTGCTCTAGTAGTATAAACCCCTTCATAGTACTGTTTAAAGATTGAAGGAACTGCGTCGGACTCTCCGCACATCTGGCCATCCATATCCTTCAACACATTTACAAATTGAACTTTCTCTTGCGCTTCTGCCAGTTGCGCCAACAGTCTTCCCGAACTCTCTCCCTCTTCCCAGTACTTCTGATTACCAAAAAATTGTTTATTTTTAGCTTTCTTACTTTCAATATGCCTCAATTGTTCCTGTGCTGCAATCCAATCATCACAAGCCATTGCATTAGGATTTAACACAAACTGTGTCTCTAGACGAATCACTTCTTTACGTGCCTCTTCCTCCTCCCTATTCCGTTGCCTCCTCGTCCTACTAATCTGCTGACATAAATATCCCCTCATATATGCTTTTAAAGAATCCCATATTATACCCTGTGGCGCAGAATTATTATTTGTGCTCAAAACCATTGATATCTCAGTTTCTAATTTCTCCTGTGCCAACAATATAGTTAACCATCCCGGGTTTAATTTCCAGGGTAACTTAAAAAAACGTCCCCCAGTTTCAATTACAGTGATTGGTGAGTGATCTGAAAGTGATCTAGGTTTTATCTCAACCGATTTAATTAGTGACATTACATCAATTGAACATAAAACTAAATCTATCCTAGATAATGTGTTATGTGTCTTCGAAAAACATGTGTATTGGTATTCCTCTGGGTGTATCTACCGCCACACATCCCATAACCCTATTTCTTTACAAAAATTATAAAAAGAAGTATTTTTAGTAGAATCTAAGTGTTTATTTACCGGGAATTTATATAGTGCCATATTCATATAATTATTAAAATCCCCCATCACAAGGACATAAATAGGTAACTTATCTTTAATAAATAATAACAGCTTCCGGAGGACCTCATTAGAGTAGGGAGGAGGAATATATATGTTTATCAACAACATGCATGAGCTGTATACTGCAGAAATCTGCATTCCAACCATCCAACACTATCTCTCATCAAATGCGTTTCCTGAAGACAAATAGTTGACGGCTTATAAGACATAATGCTGGATAATACCACGCATCACTTTGTCTTATTCCCCAGACCCCTGACATTCCAAGATATTATTGATATTTTTTTCCTATCCATTTATATTTATTTCTTATGTGCAGATCATACTACCATATACTACAATTCCCAACCATTGAACATAGCCCTCCACAGGGCCGCCGTCAGGGGGGTACGGCCAGGGCCGTCTTTAATATTAATTGGACCCTGGGCAAAAATTTTCTTGGGCCCCCTGCCATGCACTTTCGCTCTCCAAAAGAGCAGATAGGAGGAAACCTTAGAGGGAGAGATGACGGTGTCCCCCTGTGACTGACTGCACTTTAGGTATTCAAAGATGGCTGCCGCGAGTAGCGGCAGCCATCTTTAAACCTGGCAAGTGCCCACATCTCATTTAATATGTTGTCAAAACGGCAATATATTAAATTAAAATTATTCCCTGGGGGTCCAGTGGGGAATCAGTATGAACTGCATCTCTTGCTGATGCAGATCATACTGATCGCTCCCTCGTGGTAGCTGTTCTGTCGACACTGATAACTCATCGACCTCGCGAACCGCTGACGTCACATCCGGTGACCTCAAGTTGGACATCTCCACAGACGCTAGCTAGTGCGCATGCCCCCTGGAACCATCAAAATCTCTGAGTCATTTTTTAAAAAAAATTAATTAGTATGAGCTGATAATGCTCATAAAGCTAGTCTGGTCAGCCGCAGTTTTTCCTCTTTACCTCCAGGGGGAGCCGAGAGCCAAGAGATCTTCCACCAGCTCTCTCCACACAATCCAGCAAACTGCACCTCCACCTTCAGCCACTGTAGGGAGCCAGTTCCAATTTCACGATCAGCTCACCTTCTCCCCGTCAGCCGATCAGCAAGCCTGCACCCGCCCCCTCTCAGAATGACATCCCCGCGGCTCCACCGCCCCGACCAGTCCGCCTCCACACCAGGTCCAAAGTAAGTGCTGGGGAGATTGGGAAAAGGACCACTGGTGCAAGCCAACATGCACCTGTCCCCCCCTCCGCTGCTCACCCGCACTGGCGTTGCGGTTCTACCGCGTAGAGGAAGGTAGTATACCGGCGGGGCTAAGGCAATGGGTGTGGCTAGGGAGTGAATGCGGATGTAAGCTAGTATAGATATAGCTCTAGCACTGAAACACGGGCAGGTGGAATTCACGTTGAATTTCAGCCAGACGAACACTGGCTGGGAATGAGCATCTGAAATGGCTACAGACTTTTCTGGTCTGCCTCAGAAGATCTTGCAGCCCTTGGTACCTGGTTAAGAAATGCTGTACCACCAAATTGAGGACGTGTGCCAAGCATGGTACATGCGTCAACATTCCCAGGCGTAGGGCGGAGAGAAGGTTGCTACCATTGTTGCATACAACCATTCCCGGCTCAAGCTGCCATGGTATTAACCACCTCTTCCCCTGCCCTTGCCGAGCTGACAGAATCTCTGCCCCGGTGTGGCTCCTGTCCCCTAGACAAACCAGCTCAAGCACTGCATGTAATCTTTTTGCCTGACCCGTTGCGTAGCCCCTTGGCCAAGCTGGAATTTAGACGCTGAGCATGTGGATGGGTCGGACAGTATTTTTTTTCCACTGCAGCAGCTGGGGCAGAGAAATTTGACTGGTCAAATCTACAGCTGGTGGGCTGCTGGCAGAAGGACCTGTGACACCCATTGCTATACCATCATCCCTCTCAGTGGAGGTTGTTGACATGGCATGACGTATAGTGGGGGCAGAGATGACACATGAGGAGCGGGGAGAAGTGTCGCCCTTTCTCTGGTGCTGTTGCTAATGGGCTGTGTGGCAGGTGGTCAGATGTCTCTTCAAGCACGTGGTACCCAAGGGGTTGATGTTTTTGCCACACTTGATCCGCTTGAGACACAGATTGCAAATAGCAATGTTGCGGTCTGCTGCACATGTGCTGAAATACTCCCACACAGCTGAGTTCCTGGAAGTGTGCTGGGAGACAGCAGCACCCTGCACCTGTGCAGCTCTGCCTTCTGATGAAATGGCTGCCTCTGAAAGACATCCTGCCTTGTTGGGGTTATGCCCCCTCCTCACTTTCCTCCTCTTTTTCGATCAGGCACCCAAGTAGAGTCAGTGACCTCATCATCATCATCTTTCCCCTCTGTCCTCGTCACTGGAGCCAACCCGGCAGTATGCTGCGGCTGGGGGAACATGAGTGCCAGTTTGTTGTCCATCATTGGCACCCTCTCTCTCTAGGCTCATGTTACTCATTCCTCAACATCAGACCATTGTAATTACTGCGCATCCTCCAGCAGCATGTCACTGACACTGTGTTCAAACAATTCAGCTGACTCCTCCATGCATGATGGTGGGGCTAGGGCAGGAGTAGCTGTGGACAAGGAGGCAGAATAGGCCGCTTTGTCAGCTGCGGTGGACTGAGAACCAGTATGAGCCTGGGTGACAGAGGATGAGGAAGATGAGGATGGCTTAGTTATCCAATCCACCACCTCATTTGTATGTTGTGGCTCAGTAACACAGCCAGCACCAGATAAAAAGGACAAACGTGCCCTGCCTGCAGAGCACCACGACCACAACTTTGGGCTGCGGACAAAGAGGCTGCTTGCCCTCTTATTGCTGCATGGGAGAATCTGCCTCTCCTTGTTGGCCTTTCCGACATTATGCATATTGCAATAGACTTCAATAATCGACTGTTATAATTGATTGCTATAATAGACTGGTACGACTGACTGCTATAGTACACTGATAGAATGCTGATATAACTCTGATAGTGAACTCTGATACTGAACTCTCTTTTTTAATTCCAGCAACACACTACGTAGGGCTGCGGTGAAAGCAGCCTTATATAGTGTGCTGCTGGGACTTAGCAGTGAGGCATGATTGGGCAAAGAATCATGTCTCTTACAGAGTATTGAGCCCTGATTGGGCAAAGTCTTGCCTTTAGCCAATTAGGGCTTCACAAGGCGCATTGCCTTGTGGGGCGTTCAGCAGGTGAACAGCCCCCCGAACGCCCTTATAGTTTGTGTGTTATGCGAACACACGAAGTAGCGATGTTCGAGTCGAACTCAGGTTTGACTCGAACATCCAGCCCATCTATATTTAGGATAACTGTAATTAAGATGTTACAATCAGTTTCCAGTAGAGTATTTTTGATAATCCAATCAAACTGCCAATGTTTTATAATAGTTTTTATACAGGTCTTTAAGGCAGTAGTAAACTACCAACATAGACAGGGCAATAGTGGGTCCACAGGAGGTTTTTACCATAATGTGCTAGTTTGCACAGCATATTGGCACAATATGGCTAGAACGCCGGCTTCCCAGCCAATCAGCATCGAGCCGCCTCCATGTTCCCCTACGGCACTGCCTACTAATGTTGCAATTGATGAATGTTTGGGGAAATAAAATCAGCATCCACCTTTCATTTTCAAACCTTAACTGAACAAATTGAAGAGAGAAGCTGATTGGTTGCCATAGGCAACTGCTCCTGTTTCTTCTGCTCCAGTTTTGATAAATTCCCCCCCATGTGTTTTAGGGATGCACCGATGCTGATACCGAGTATTTGGGTGAGTACTTGTACTCACCCAACTACTCGGTATTGGCATCGGTCAGCTTTCAACAAATGTTCCAATCTAATGAACATATCTGAAAGTTCAGATTTTGCAGGCAAAGAGCAGACCAGCTCATTCATTGGAGCAAAGGGTCGGAAATCAGGCTCCCCGCTGGAATCCAACGGGTTGGAAGGTGATCCAGAGTCCCTGGGTGAAGAGGAAGGAGAGGCCGCAGTCTGAGGAAGCTCGGTCGGACCACGTGGAGCGACAAAGCCCGCCAGTTCCAAGAAGATATCGTTTAATAGCTCCGGAAGCTGGGGTTTTAGGTCCAGGTTCACACCTGCGTGATCCGTAACCACGCAGCAATCGTGAACGATTGGCGTGCAGTTACGGAGTCGCCCACCACTGCCGATCACACTGGTGGTGCCATTATTTTCTAATGGAAACCCAGTCGCGCTGGGCGGATTGCGTGGTTTCCCAGCACGTTTCTGCCTGTGCAATCAAACACGATTGCGGCTAAAATAGCCACATGTTGTGTGTCGCAAAAAAGGTCCATGTACCATTTTTCTGCGTTTGCTGTGTGGATGTAACCTCATTGAAATCAATGGGGCCAGGTGGCAACCGCTGTGCGCAACTGCACACAATCCCATGGTCCCGGGACACTTGTCCCGGTTCGCCCAGGTCTGCACCAGCCCTTAGGAGAGTCAGGTCTACACGTCTTCTTGCCCATGTCAGGGAGATAGAGAAAAAGATGCGGAGCCAGTGAAATGCAAAAGTAACAGGTGAGCTGCACGGAGCACTAGTTACACACGTCTTGCCACCACCATGTTCAGGACAGGCCCCTAGATGCCCTTTTTTGCATGCACAAAACCACACAACAAATATGTGGTCAAAAATCGCTCGCATGAGCTTCTGTGTAAAGCAGCCCATTGAAATAAATAGCTTGCCCTATGGGGACGTGCAACAAACCTGCAAAACGCTACGCACATTTAGGTGCGTAAATAGGGACTAAAGCAGGAACATCTACAGCAGAGGTGGGCAAACTCTGGCCCTCCAGCTGTGGTGACACTACAAATACCATCATGCATCTGTATGTGGGAGTCGTGCCTCTGTCTGAGAGAATGTTATTATTTCATATTGGTATTTATATATCGCCGACAATTTACACACTGCTTCACATCAGTCCCTGCCCTCAAGGAGCTTACAGTCTAAGGTCCCTATCTCACATGCATAAAGGGCCAATATTGCAATGCCTCAGGAATTTGTAGTTCCACAACAGCTGAAGGACTGGAGTTTGCCCACCCCTGATCTGAGAAACATAAGGGTCCATTCACCCCACTTTGTGCCGCTAAACGCACGGGATCTGTACTTTTAGAGCACACTCTCGCACAGTTCACTGTACCACGCGCTGTGTGCACTGCATTGCTATTGATCCTCAATGGCACAGTAACACACCTTCTGGCGGGTTTGTACGGGATTGCCCTTGCAACGTGCACTAGCAAGATAATGTGTTGCGTTGCCACGCGGTTAACAAAATAAGTGCTTGCATAAATTTTTTTTACACTGCATTTGAAATACAGTGCAAGTTATTTCGCTAGCATGCATTGCCGCAACATTGGGTTGCCATTGAGGGTTAATTGCAACACAATGCACCATAGTGTATTGTACAGTGCATTGTGTGATGGTGTTCGTTGAGCGCCATTCTATGGTGTTAATAGGCCCTGAAAGTTCTTTATAGTTCCTATATAACATCTGTGCATAGAAAAGCTAAACTCAGGAATGTAAATAAGACCACCTCCCAGCCAGCGTTGTAAAAAAACGGCCGGCCGGGAGCTCTCTAGATCTGAGCGGGCGTCTTCTCGCGCGCGAGCTGGAAAGTCCCAAAACTTAAAAACAGGCATGCCTGTGAACATACAAGTGATCCGCCAGCTATATAGCCGGCGGATCGCTTGTAATGGTGCCGATCCGTGTGTCCTCCCCCCGCTGGTCCCGGGCTCCGATGTGCCCGATGCGAGCCCGGGACTAGCATAGTGCCTCTGTAACAAGTGATCAGAGGGAGGTCGGTACACGATCTCCCTCCAGTCCCCTCTCCGCAGTCAAAATGCGGAAGTGATGTACATTACATCACTTCCGCATTCTTGTGTCACTCTCCAGCTTCAGAAGGGGACCTAGGTGACCTTAGGGGTCTTGGAGACCCCTGATGTCTCCATAAAGAGGACCTGTCACATATCTTTGCTGTCACATAGGGGAATTTCTTAGCCCCCTATGTGATAGCAATAAAGTTAAGTGAAAACAAAATAGGAAAAAAAATGTTTCAAAAAATAAGGTTATAACTAGACCATTAATCCTCATTTTTAAGGACTCCTTAATGACTGGTAGGATCCCCAGTGATTGGCGGAGGGCTACGGTAGTCCCAATATTCAAATAATGAAAAAGAAAACTTTTTTTTTCAAAATTTTCAGTAATTTGAACTTAATATAGTAAAAAATAAAAGGTCATTAAATACCACCAAAAGAAAACTCTATCTGTCCCCAAACAAATGGTTTAAAATGTATTTCAGTACAGTGTTGCACGATGGATTAAATGCCAGTCAAAGTACCGCAGCGCTAAATACTGAAAATGGCCTGGCCAGGAAGCTAGATAATTGGCCTAGCAACATAAAGTAACCATGTACATGGTTCTGCTGGATACAGAAAAATTAGTAATACCCCCCTCCACCGCTTATGTGCGGACTTGTGATGGTGCGGGACATTGTAAGTTCTGTTTGAAGAACAAGAGCGTCTCCCACGAGTCACTACAGTTATACATGCAAAATTCGACCGTAAACCCCAAACGTCACGACGTTCTCCTTTCTTTGAACGCACCAACGTTAAAAACAGCAGAGTAGGTTGTGCTTGTGCAACCACGCCCATAGCTGTATGGAGGAAAGGCGATGATGAGATTGCGTTCGAAGGCGTGCCGTGGTCGGGGCCTTGCTCATCATGGAGACAATGGTGATTGGTTTGGAATGAAGGAACCTGGTCACATGGGCCGTCCTCGTTCCGGCGCGGGGGTCGCGGAGTCCAAGATGGCGGCAGAGCTAGTGGAAGCGAAGGTGAGACCGGGAAAGAGAGGGATGGAACGAAGTAGGGCATATTTCAGATGGTATTTTGTAGTGTGACACTCGCTTCTATTTTCTCGAAATGCATTGTTTTCAGATAGTGCAGCAGCACCACCTGCTACGCCCTGCACCGCTAGTCATGAGCAGGCTTTAATTGTCCGTGTTTCAGTAACATTTTCTAGAAGTTTCTCATACATTTGTTGGGAGGCACTGACAAGACTTGGGTTTCTTTTTGCTGTGTAATCATGTGATTGGATCCTGTTCACTTATCTCCTCTCAGATTTAGGGTGGGTGGCATATGTGATAGTGACAATGCTAAATGACACACACTTTACTTTCGATCTACCAAGAAGTATGTAAGCTTTGCTGCATCTAAATTCATTGGAAAGTTTAGGATGTTTCCCCACATGTTACATAGTTTTGGTGGGTTTTAAAGTTGATTGTATGGTGAGCCCTAAATGATAGTCATGCTTGTTATGACTTTATTTATATGGTAATGTAGTTGTTTAGTTCGGGTGATTTTGTATAGAGGATTCTCTTTTTTTAAATGTATTATTGTGACCAATAGCAGGGCAATGATTTTTCACACATCACCATTTCTGTCTTTGCCTACCTAATATGTGCAGCCAAAGGGATTTCTCTTTGCACTAAAGGTTTTGGATTTGATTTGTATGTGGTTCTGGGATGCCAAAGCCACTAATTCCCATTCAAAAACATAGTATATCTAAAGGCAAACGTTATATAGTATATTTGTGCCTTTTAGGGAGATTTCCCTCCACTTCTTGTGATGTAGACATGACAGGAAGTGATGCGATATGTTTGCAACAGGAGGAAAATTCCAACTTGGACAGTTGTCACAGGAACATGTGTCTCCATTGGAAGAGTTCCCCTCACTTCCTTAGCTGGTGGCAACTCAGAACATTGGATTTCCCATCACATTTTTATTTTATTCCTGGAGACATTGGTGATCAGAACAATTAGAGAGATAGTGGAGCTTTTCCCAAAAACAATAAATGCACACACATTAATAAAAGGAATAATGTGCATTTGTTCATTTGTTCAAAGCATTGCAGCCACAATCAGTGGGTGCAATGCTCTGACTCCAGCCCTTGGCTGTACCGAGGTACGGACTTTGTTACATAGACTGCAGGAAGTATGAATGGACTACAAGTTCTATGACATCACTGCACTTGTATTGCATTGAGATCTGCTGTGGTGGTAGGCGGGAGTTGTAGTTCCATTTGCAGATGCTGTGTGGGTGGAGCCTGTGGGGAGAAGAACCCATGTTATTCTGGTAAGTTTGGTTTTAAAGCCGTATTTTTATTTTTTGTTGCGTTAAGTGCTCGTTTGTGTCTAGGTGTGGAAAAAAAAAGTTATACTGAACTGATGCCAGCTTCTTAGACCAGTCCTTCCAGTGTCTCACCCCCCTCCACTGCTGCGGTCTAAGGTCCCATATATCAACATGTATGCACTGTGTATAGACCTGAGGACACAGAGAAGATTCCAATGCTGCAGTGTAGGATTAGACGGGCTGAAGGGAGCGCTGTGACAGCTGGCTGACTCGGAGCGTTAGGTGAGTCTATCTGTTATTTTAGCACCTAGACACAAATGAGCACTTAACCCTTGCAGTGTGGGGGTAGACCCTCTGCAAGGGTTAAAAAAAACAAACAAATCCTGGAGTTTTTCTTTAAGGAGCTGAGGGATGTGACCATATTTTTTGTTACACCCTAAAGCTGGCTACACACTGTAATTTATTTGTTTAGCCTGCACGCTTGCGAGCATTGATCTTAGAATCTCCCACTGTCGGAATACTTGAATGGAGCCGCAACTGATTGGCTGCCCACTTTGTTAGTTTAAAGATTTTCTGATTGGCTCCTTTGATCAGCTGATCGAGGGATGCCAGATGGCATCGTGCCAACAGCAACACCCACTGTGAATTTTATCTGCTTCATCAAGAACCAGCTGAAATTCGCATAGTGTATGGCCAGCTTAAAGGAGAACTATGAGGTGAGTGATTTCCACTCATCCTCATAGTTAGAGCCGACGTGTGACAAAGAAGCTGTTGCAGGTCGGCTCTATAGATCGGGAAGTGAAACATGCCACCAATCCACTTCCCGATCGTCTCCCGGCGGTGACTGTCAGTCACCGCTCTCCACAGGGATTCCCCCCTACCCTCTGATCCTCCAGCGCAGACTGGAGGAACGGGAGGGGGCGGGCACAGCTGGCTCTGCCTCTAGATAGGCAGAGCCAGCTGTCACTCACACAGCTGGGTGGATCTCGACAGAATTGTCAGGATCCGTTCCCGCTGCGGTGCTTTCAGTATATCGTGGGTAATAGCTCGCTTTAGGTCACTGGAGGAGGTTAGTATATGTCCTCCCGTGACCCTAAAGAGAACTGTGGGGAAAAACAGTTACCCCTTAATTCTCAAGTATAGGTGAAACAGGGTCTAATGTGTGGAGTCATCCTTTTAATTTTGTTTCCCCAGTCATTTTCCAGGACAGCAAATGAGATGAGGCTCCGCCTGCCTGCAGCAGGAAACACATCAACCACATTTAAATAAAAAGACTCCTCCTTCCATTCCAAATCAGTTTTTTTGTGTTTCCTCCGGCTACACAGGTACATCGTAATGTTTGTTATTTTGTGGCTCATTGTTTTATTGCCTTAGGGCAGAGCCTAACCCTGCATGCGTTGGGACCACTCCGGGCATTGCCTGCTGCGGCGCATACAGGGTTTTTTCCCCTATCGGACCCTAATCCGAGTTGGCCAAGGTTCCCCTCCGTCGCTCGGGGAGGGAAACCATCCTCCTGATGTGCGCGGCTCCAGACGGTGCACCCCCCCCTATATAGTAAAAAATAAAAGGTAATTAAATACCACCAAAAGAAAACTCTATCTGTCCCCAAACAAATGGTTTAAAATGTATTTCAGTACAGTGTTGCACGATGGATTAAATGCCAGTCAAAGTACCGCAGCGCTAAATACTGAAAATGGCCTGGCCAGGAAGCTAGATAATTGGCCTAGCAACATAAAGTAACCATGTACATGGTTCTGCTGGATACAGAAAAATTAGTAATACCCCCCTCCACCGCTTATGTGCGGACTTGTGATGGTGCGGGACATTGTAAGTTCTGTTTGAAGAACAAGAGCGTCTCCCACGAGTCACTACAGTTATACATGCAAAATTCGACCGTAAACCCCAAACGTCACGACGTTCTCCTTTCTTTGAACGCACCAACGTTAAAAACAGCAGAGTAGGTTGTGCTTGTGCAACCACGCCCATAGCTGTATGGAGGAAAGGCGATGATGAGATTGCGTTCGAAGGCGTGCCGTGGTCGGGGCCTTGCTCATCATGGAGACAATGGTGATTGGTTTGGAATGAAGGAACCTGGTCACATGGGCCGTCCTCGTTCCGGCGCGGGGGTCGCGGAGTCCAAGATGGCGGCAGAGCTAGTGGAAGCGAAGGTGAGACCGGGAAAGAGAGGGATGGAACGAAGTAGGGCATATTTCAGATGGTATTTTGTAGTGTGACACTCGCTTCTATTTTCTCGAAATGCATTGTTTTCAGATAGTGCAGCAGCACCACCTGCTACGCCCTGCACCGCTAGTCATGAGCAGGCTTTAATTGTCCGTGTTTCAGTAACATTTTCTAGAAGTTTCTCATACATTTGTTGGGAGGCACTGACAAGACTTGGGTTTCTTTTTGCTGTGTAATCATGTGATTGGATCCTGTTCACTTATCTCCTCTCAGATTTAGGGTGGGTGGCATATGTGATAGTGACAATGCTAAATGACACACACTTTACTTTCGATCTACCAAGAAGTATGTAAGCTTTGCTGCATCTAAATTCATTGGAAAGTTTAGGATGTTTCCCCACATGTTACATAGTTTTGGTGGGTTTTAAAGTTGATTGTATGGTGAGCCCTAAATGATAGTCATGCTTGTTATGACTTTATTTATATGGTAATGTAGTTGTTTAGTTCGGGTGATTTTGTATAGAGGATTCTCTTTTTTTAAATGTATTATTGTGACCAATAGCAGGGCAATGATTTTTCACACATCACCATTTCTGTCTTTGCCTACCTAATATGTGCAGCCAAAGGGATTTCTCTTTGCACTAAAGGTTTTGGATTTGATTTGTATGTGGTTCTGGGATGCCAAAGCCACTAATTCCCATTCAAAAACATAGTATATCTAAAGGCAAACGTTATATAGTATATTTGTGCCTTTTAGGGAGATTTCCCTCCACTTCTTGTGATGTAGACATGACAGGAAGTGATGCGATATGTTTGCAACAGGAGGAAAATTCCAACTTGGACAGTTGTCACAGGAACATGTGTCTCCATTGGAAGAGTTCCCCTCACTTCCTTAGCTGGTGGCAACTCAGAACATTGGATTTCCCATCACATTTTTATTTTATTCCTGGAGACATTGGTGATCAGAACAATTAGAGAGATAGTGGAGCTTTTCCCAAAAACAATAAATGCACACACATTAATAAAAGGAATAATGTGCATTTGTTCATTTGTTCAAAGCATTGCAGCCACAATCAGTGGGTGCAATGCTCTGACTCCAGCCCTTGGCTGTACCGAGGTACGGACTTTGTTACATAGACTGCAGGAAGTATGAATGGACTACAAGTTCTATGACATCACTGCACTTGTATTGCATTGAGATCTGCTGTGGTGGTAGGCGGGAGTTGTAGTTCCATTTGCAGATGCTGTGTGGGTGGAGCCTGTGGGGAGAAGAACCCATGTTATTCTGGTAAGTTTGGTTTTAAAGCCGTATTTTTATTTTTTGTTGCGTTAAGTGCTCGTTTGTGTCTAGGTGTGGAAAAAAAAAGTTATACTGAACTGATGCCAGCTTCTTAGACCAGTCCTTCCAGTGTCTCACCCCCCTCCACTGCTGCGGTCTAAGGTCCCATATATCAACATGTATGCACTGTGTATAGACCTGAGGACACAGAGAAGATTCCAATGCTGCAGTGTAGGATTAGACGGGCTGAAGGGAGCGCTGTGACAGCTGGCTGACTCGGAGCGTTAGGTGAGTCTATCTGTTATTTTAGCACCTAGACACAAATGAGCACTTAACCCTTGCAGTGTGGGGGTAGACCCTCTGCAAGGGTTAAAAAAAACAAACAAATCCTGGAGTTTTTCTTTAAGGAGCTGAGGGATGTGACCATATTTTTTGTTACACCCTAAAGCTGGCTACACACTGTAATTTATTTGTTTAGCCTGCACGCTTGCGAGCATTGATCTTAGAATCTCCCACTGTCGGAATACTTGAATGGAGCCGCAACTGATTGGCTGCCCACTTTGTTAGTTTAAAGATTTTCTGATTGGCTCCTTTGATCAGCTGATCGAGGGATGCCAGATGGCATCGTGCCAACAGCAACACCCACTGTGAATTTTATCTGCTTCATCAAGAACCAGCTGAAATTCGCATAGTGTATGGCCAGCTTAAAGGAGAACTATGAGGTGAGTGATTTCCACTCATCCTCATAGTTAGAGCCGACGTGTGACAAAGAAGCTGTTGCAGGTCGGCTCTATAGATCGGGAAGTGAAACATGCCACCAATCCACTTCCCGATCGTCTCCCGGCGGTGACTGTCAGTCACCGCTCTCCACAGGGATTCCCCCCTACCCTCTGATCCTCCAGCGCAGACTGGAGGAACGGGAGGGGGCGGGCACAGCTGGCTCTGCCTCTAGATAGGCAGAGCCAGCTGTCACTCACACAGCTGGGTGGATCTCGACAGAATTGTCAGGATCCGTTCCCGCTGCGGTGCTTTCAGTATATCGTGGGTAATAGCTCGCTTTAGGTCACTGGAGGAGGTTAGTATATGTCCTCCCGTGACCCTAAAGAGAACTGTGGGGAAAAACAGTTACCCCTTAATTCTCAAGTATAGGTGAAACAGGGTCTAATGTGTGGAGTCATCCTTTTAATTTTGTTTCCCCAGTCATTTTCCAGGACAGCAAATGAGATGAGGCTCCGCCTGCCTGCAGCAGGAAACACATCAACCACATTTAAATAAAAAGACTCCTCCTTCCATTCCAAATCAGTTTTTTTGTGTTTCCTCCGGCTACACAGGTACATCGTAATGTTTGTTATTTTGTGGCTCATTGTTTTATTGCCTTAGGGCAGAGCCTAACCCTGCATGCGTTGGGACCACTCCGGGCATTGCCTGCTGCGGCGCATACAGGGTTTTTTCCCCTATCGGACCCTAATCCGAGTTGGCCAAGGTTCCCCTCCGTCGCTCGGGGAGGGAAACCATCCTCCTGATGTGCGCGGCTCCAGACGGTGCACCCCCCCCTGTGTGCAGTGGGGTGAGTGGAGGCGGAGCACCCCCTTGGGATTGTGTTGCCAAGTTGGGGAACCGCTGTGGCATGCTGGCAGATGGCAAGGTGGACTTACCTTGAAGTCGTTCCTCCCCATGGGCCCTCTTGAAACCCTTTGTTTGCTGTTACCCTGGCCGCAGCACCGTGTTGTCTCGCGCGGGAGGGTGTCAGCATCGCTGGCTCACTTGTGGTGCTGCAGGACTCGGGAAGTGGGTTGCATCGGCATCACAGTGAGGGCGGAAGTGAGGCGCTGAGAGCGTGTGACGCGCTTCCTGTGCGCCGGCTGGGGCTGGATCTCCACACGCGACGGTTGTTTGGCGCATAAAGGAGCTGGCTTGCGTGGCTAGGTAGCATGTGCAGAGTCTCTGGGGGGTAAAGCTGCCACATTCAACGCCTCGAGACGACCGGGACCACATACGGCCGGTGGGGGCGTCAGGAGCGGGCTGTTAGCGTGGTCGGCAGTAAGGGCAGGATGCCGGACCGGGTGCTGCCTCCACAGATCTGGAAGAGCATAGTACTGGCGCTAAGGTAGGCAAGTTTTTTTTTATTGAGAATCTCCCCTATCCTTACCCCGCTTGTGTTGGGGACCTGTTGCACAGGACAAGCTGGGGGGTGATGTTTGGTTGAACTTTGCTTGCATTTTGGGTGGAGTACTGGCTGACGGCTTCCTTCTGTCTTATGCAGGTCAAGGCCACGGAGGATAAGCCCCCTTGCTCAAGCTAGCGGCTCCCGCCCAAAAGGGAAGAAGCGTGCCTCTTGCAGTGTCAAAATGTCACCTTCATGGTCCAAACCCTTATGCAAAGTTTGTTTAGAGAAAGTGGTGGCCACAGAATCGGCTGGGATGTTCAAGGGGCTGATTCTATAAGAGATGAAATGGTTACTACTAAGTGGGTTTATTAGTAGACACCAGTTTACCCGGAATATCGGGGGAAGGTAGCTCGATGGGCCATGCAGAAACTGCGTGAGCAAGCAAGCGCCCAGTGAATCCTCAGGCTCTCAAGTAGTCAGAGGATCAGGAGTCGGAGGGGGAGTTACATAGCAGCAGAGCTACAAAATTCCTATTTCCTTCATTTGAGACAGGTGAGCTGTTAAAGGCTATATGGGATACTTTAGGTATTAAAGAAGAGTCGGCTGAGCTGTCAGTTCATGATAAGCTTTACAAAGGACTCCAGACTAAGAAAGGGCGTACCTTACCGGTTCACAAATCACTCTCGGACTTGATCCAAGAGGAGTGGAAGCACCCAGAGAAAAGGATGGTTTTCTTGGCGGGGCACAAGCGCAGGTTCCCATTTGCAGAGGAGGATTCAGGCCTGTGGGAGAAATGCCCGAAAATTGATGCCTCCCTATCAAAGGTCCCTAAAAAGACTGATTTATCGTTTGAGGATATGGGAGCATTGAAGGACCCGATGGACAGGAAAGCGGAGGCTTTGCTCAGGAAGGGATGTGAATCGGCAAGGGCTGGATTTAAACCAGGGCTGGCCATTACTTGCATGGCTAGGACTTTATGTGTGTGGTTGAATCAGCTAAAAGTACACCTGGAGTCTGGTACGGATCGGGATCAGTTGCTGGGTTCCCTCCCCGTGCTGAGCAAGGCAGCCGCTTACATTGCGGACGCCTCGGCTGGGGTGGTCAGGTTCTCAGCTCGAACTACAGCATTAATAAACTCCCAGGAGAGCGTTGTGGCTCAAAACTTGGTCAGGAGATGCAGCCTCCAAGGCAAAGTTATGCGGGCTCCTTTTCAAAGGTGACTTGCTTTTTGGCCAGGAGTTGGAGGCGGTATTAGATAGATCCGCGGACAAGAAGAAAGGTTTTCCGCTGCCTTCCAAGCAGCAGGTGAAAACGTTTTTTCGTGGCCAAAGGGGTCAAAATTTCCGCAAAGAGAAAAGGGGATTTTATGGGAAAAAACAAGACCAGTCTAAAGGGTGGGCCTTCAAAAAGGGAAAGTCTAAGAGCAATTTCCTCTTTAACCCACCTCAGCAGCCCAATAAATCCCAATGACCGATTGCGCAGGGTGGGAGGAAGACTGGGAGAATTCTTCAGGCTTCTGATTACTTTCCTGTCCAAAGACCGGAAGAAAGCAGAGGCAATGACAGCGGCTCTGCAAGATCTGTTGGACCAGGGGGTCATTGTGCGAGTACCGGTTTTGAAGAAGGGATTTTACTCCCACATCTTTTCCAGGATGAAGCCCTTGGGAAAATGCAGACTGCTACTAAATCTGCAGCCTCTGAACAGGGTGGTACTGTACAAAAAGTTCCGTATGGAATCGATTTTTTTTCAATACGAGAGTTGCTGCCCCCAGGATCCTTTTTAGCAACTATAGACCTAAGAGACGCTTATTTTCACATTGCAGTAAGACAGTCGTCGCAATACCTACTGAGGTTTGCTGTCCGGGGACCGGCGGGGGTCCTGCATTTCCAATACACGGCCTTTCCAATACACGGCCTTGCCGTTCGGCCTTTCCTCTTCGCCTCGAATATTTTCCAAAGTGTTGGCAGAGACTCTGGCCCCTCTAAAATCACGGGGGGTAGGGGTCATTCCATACTTGGACGGCCTTTTTGTTTTTTGCCCCATCAGAGGTTGTGCTCCTACAAAAACTGGAGCTGGCGATGCAGCACTTGGAGTGTCTGGGTTGGTTGAACAAGGAAAAGTCACAACTGGTCCCCGCGCAGACGGTAAGGTTTTTGAGTTATTGGATCGATACCCAGGAAATGACCATTGCATTACCAGGGGAAAAAGTGGCTTTGCTGGTAGAGGAGACTCTGAGACTGAAGTTGCAGTATGACGTATCAGTCAGATCAGTTAGGAGAGTGGTGGGACTTATGACGTCCGCCATCCCAGCAGTTACCTGGGCGCAATTCCATTCAAGGGCGCTACAGAATTGACTATCGAGGATCTGGGGGGGTCGGCAAGAAGACCTAGACAGAGTAGTCCACATAACGGAGGAGATCAAGCAATCCCTGCTGTGGTGGATGGACTGTCGGAACCTCTCAGTAGGCAGGCTGTGGTGCTAGCCAGCACCGCTAGTAGTCACGACAGATGCCAGTGCCTGGGGATGGGGAGCCCACTGCCTGGAGCATATTTGGCAGGATACCTGGGAGTACACGGGCAGACACAAGTCGTCAAACTGGAGAGAAAGGCGATGGGTCTAGCTCTCTCCCAGTTTCGGAGTACTTTAGCAAGATACCATGTAGCGGTGGCCTCGAACAATGCTGCAGCGGTAGCTTATATAAACAAGCAGGGGGGCACGTGGCCGCAAGGCCTGATGGCATTGGCGACCGAAATTCTGTCATGGGCAGAACGCAACCTCCTCCCCCTGATGGCGAGGCATATAAAAGGCAGCCTGAACGAACTGGCAGACTCGCTCAGTCGAACAGAACTTCACAGGTCCGAATGGGCTCTGAACAGGAGGACGTTTGCCTGGATCACCAGCTTGTGGGGCTGTCCGGATGTAGACCTTTGCAGCTGCCAGCAATAGGCAGGTGGAACAATTTTTCTCCCTCTCCAGGAACGACGGGGCTCTGGGGGTAGACGCTTTGGCGCACCCCTGGAGGTTCCGTCTAGGTTATGCATTTCCTCACGCTTATTTTCACATTGCAGTAAGACAGTCGTCGCAATACCTACTGAGGTTTGCTGTCCGGGGACCGGCGGGGGTCCTGCATTTCCAATACACGGCCTTTCCAATACACGGCCTTGCCGTTCGGCCTTTCCTCTTCGCCTCGAATATTTTCCAAAGTGTTGGCAGAGACTCTGGCCCCTCTAAAATCACGGGGGGTAGGGGTCATTCCATACTTGGACGGCCTTTTTGTTTTTTGCCCCATCAGAGGTTGTGCTCCTACAAAAACTGGAGCTGGCGATGCAGCACTTGGAGTGTCTGGGTTGGTTGAACAAGGAAAAGTCACAACTGGTCCCCGCGCAGACGGTAAGGTTTTTGAGTTATTGGATCGATACCCAGGAAATGACCATTGCATTACCAGGGGAAAAAGTGGCTTTGCTGGTAGAGGAGACTCTGAGACTGAAGTTGCAGTATGACGTATCAGTCAGATCAGTTAGGAGAGTGGTGGGACTTATGACGTCCGCCATCCCAGCAGTTACCTGGGCGCAATTCCATTCAAGGGCGCTACAGAATTGACTATCGAGGATCTGGGGGGGTCGGCAAGAAGACCTAGACAGAGTAGTCCACATAACGGAGGAGATCAAGCAATCCCTGCTGTGGTGGATGGACTGTCGGAACCTCTCAGTAGGCAGGCTGTGGTGCTAGCCAGCACCGCTAGTAGTCACGACAGATGCCAGTGCCTGGGGATGGGGAGCCCACTGCCTGGAGCATATTTGGCAGGATACCTGGGAGTACACGGGCAGACACAAGTCGTCAAACTGGAGAGAAAGGCGATGGGTCTAGCTCTCTCCCAGTTTCGGAGTACTTTAGCAAGATACCATGTAGCGGTGGCCTCGAACAATGCTGCAGCGGTAGCTTATATAAACAAGCAGGGGGGCACGTGGCCGCAAGGCCTGATGGCATTGGCGACCGAAATTCTGTCATGGGCAGAACGCAACCTCCTCCCCCTGATGGCGAGGCATATAAAAGGCAGCCTGAACGAACTGGCAGACTCGCTCAGTCGAACAGAACTTCACAGGTCCGAATGGGCTCTGAACAGGAGGACGTTTGCCTGGATCACCAGCTTGTGGGGCTGTCCGGTTGTAGACCTTTGCAGCTGCCAGCAATAGGCAGGTGGAACAATTTTTCTCCCTCTCCAGGAACGACGGGGCTCTGGGGGTAGACGCTTTGGCGCACCCCTGGAGGTTCCGTCTAGGTTATGCATTTCCTCCGCTGCAGCTGATTCCAAGTGTCCTTGGGGAACTCAGGTGAGAACAGATGATGATAGTTCTCATAGTGCCATACTGGCGGAAGAGGCCGTGGTTCACAACACTCCTAGAGCTGTGTGTGGAGGGGCCTCTGTTTCTTCCGCCATCGGCAGATCTGCTGGTACAGGGCACGGTGAGACGCCCGCAAGTACAGGCCTTAAATTTAGCTGCATGGCTTCTGAGAGGGAGGTGCTGCTGAACAAGGGTTTATCCGCAAAGGTAGTGTCTACGCTAATGCACAGTAGAAAACCGGTAACGTCAGCGATTTACCTGAAAGTGTAGAGTTTTTTCCAGCTGGTGCAACAGCCATGGTACACCGGCGGCCGACACAGTGCCGTTGGTGTTGGATTTTCTACAGGGGCGTCTGGAGAAGGGGCTTTCCTGTAGTACTCTGAAAGTGCAGGTTTCGGCTCTGTCTAATTTTGTGGACATTAGACTGGCGGAAGAACCCCTCATAAAGCGATTTATGCGAGCTGTAGTCAGAATGAAACCCCCAAATGGTAAGATCGTGCCAAACTGGGATCTCTCGGTGGTATTACAAGGGTTTCTCAAGCAGCCTTTCGAGCCCCTGGGGGAGTGTTCAAAACAGCATCTGACGATGAAGACGGCCCTCTTGGTAGCATTAGTTTCTGCTCGGAGAGTGAGCGAAATTCAAGCTTTCTCCATTGCGGATCCGTATTGCACCATCCTAGTAGATAAAATTATTTTGCGGCCGGACCTGGCTTTTTTGCCGAAGATGGTGTCCACTTTCCACAGGACTCAGGAAGTGGTCTTCCCTTCATTCGCAACTAACCCTACCTCTGCTAGAGAAAGGGAATGGCAAGGTATTGACGTGCGAAGGTGCGTCTTGAAGTACCTTAGGGTCACAGAAACCTTGGAGGCAGTTGACCCGCCTCTTTATAGTCTTTGGGGGTCCCACTAGAGGGAATAGGGCCACTAAAAGCACAATAGCTAGGTGGATTAAGATGGCCATTACTGAGAATTACAAGGCACAGGGCTTGATATTACCAGGTCCGCTCACTGCGCACTCGACTAGAGCAGGGGCTACTCCAGACCAGATCTGCAGAGCAGCCACATGGTCCAGTTTCCAGACATTCGTCAGGCACACAGGCTGGACCTTATGACTCAACAAGACCAGGCATTTGGCAGGAAGGTCCTGCAAGCTGTGGTCCCACCCTAAGAGGTAAGATTTGTCCTCACTGATCCTCTCATTGGCTGTCCTGGAAGATGACTGGGGAAAACATGAGTTGATTACCTGATAACTCTGTTTCCAGGAATCTTCCAGGACAACAGATTCCAGCCCTTGGTTGGTATCCAGGGGGACATCCGTGGTTGGATGGCAGAGGGGATACTTTGGTACATTTGGTAGCCTTCGGTAGAGGGTTCTGAATTGTGATGGAAGGAGGAGTCTTTTTATTTAAATGTGGTTGATGTGTTTCCTGCTGCAGGCAGGCGGAGCCTTATCTCATTGGCTGTCCTGGAAGATTCCTGGAAACAGTTATCAGGTAACTAACTCATGTTATGACCAAGGTTTTCTGCTACATAGGGACTAAATAGTTAATTCACACTTCATTGCCACTTGCGTTTTTATGCAGAGATCTGTCTTTGTTTATGCTTCTAGATGCTTAAAATGATGTGCGTTTAGACGGCTATGTGTTTAGATGCATCTGTCCTTTGAAACAGTCCATTGAATGTCAGTTAGATTTCAGCAAATATCTGCATCTTGCATTTACATGCGTTTTGGTGCGTTTAGAAGTTCAAATCAATTCCTGGATGCACCTGACTTTTTTTTTCTCCAAACGCAGCTAATCTGATTGCAGATAAAAAAAATCTAAACTCAAGTTGTTTATAGATCCATTGGAAATCATTAGATGTAGGGCTGTGACCAACTAATCGGTTAATCAATAATGAGAATTTGTCAACTATTCTCATTGATTAGTCGGTTGGATCCCCTAGCTCTCTCCTCCACGTTGGGCAGATGGCACAGCAAGCAGTGGGAGGGCGCAATAGCCAGCCTGCTATTGCATTTTGATAGGCAGGCTTGCTATTGCACCAGCCCAATACCTGCTGTATTTAAGTCATTTTTGGTTTCGGCCTGTCAAATTCTGCTGCAGGAGGTGCGTTGCAGTGCCATTCATTTCAATGGCACCACAAATGCTCCTCCCACCCATAATGCGATCGCCTGCACTGGAACTCATGGTACCGTAATGTCAGGCAAAAAATTACATGGTTTTCTCCTGAAGTAAACTTTGTAACACTCAGTTTGTGTATGTTAAATTAAAGATGGTATTTATTTTTTAAATTCAGATTAATCGAAAAATTATCTTCTAACTAATTATGAAAATAATCGTTGGTTGCAGCCCTAATTAAATGACCATTTGAAACGCATATAATTGCCTCTAATCGTACCTAGTATGAATGTAGCCTTAATTCTAAAGATGGAGGAAAGCTATCGGCACAAGGAACGGTAATGCTAGATTATATATTTTTTTCGTAAATGGTGTTTAATCTCTTTATACCTTAGGCACACTGCTGCCAAGCCATGCGCTGCTCTATTGTACTGTAGAGATTTCTCAACGCAGATCTGAGCTGGTTAACATGCTTCACTTGGCACCAGTGTTCAGGAGCTCTGTAGAGCCAGGGGTGTGGAAATTTTTTTAAAAACTACTTGTCCAAGGGCTTAAGTGGGGGCCAAATCTACTTGTCCTTCACGACAATATACTTGTCCCAATACAAAAAATAGTTTTAATCAAAACTAAGGATGCACCAATACCGGTTTTTCGGTATCGAGTACCGATTTTTTGCTTTCGGATCTCGCCGACACTGAAGACTAATACCGGTGCTTCCGCTGACATAGAGCAGGCTTCCCTGGTAAACAGGAAACCGGGCAGCAGGTAATGACATCCCGCCCAGGTTCCTGATTGCCACGGAAGCCGGCTCCATGTTTGGCCTGCTTGATTGCGATTGGCCGGGAAACCTGCTTACCGGTCAATCAGGAAGCCGGGTAGCGAGTAATCACCTGATTGACCGGGAAACTGGCTCGATGCAGATTGGCCAGGAAGCCGGCTTTCCAGCCAATCAGCAAGGAGCCGGCTTCCCGGGCCAATCGGAAAACCAGGAGGCGGGTCATTACTTGCCGCACGGCTTCCTGATTGCACGGGAAGCTGGCTCCATGTTCCCCTACGGCACTGCCAGTCAGAGGAAATTTTCATCTGGCCGTAAGTTCCAATATCGGGAAAGGTATCGGAGCATTTGGGTGAGTACGAGTACTTGCCCAAATACTCGGTATCGGCACTGATACTAGTATCAGTGCACCCCTAATCAAAACATATTTTACTGTGCTAAATAGCGCTTCTCACTGGTCAGCGCAGTCATCTGACCACGTTGACCAATGAGTGCTTGCAATTTGCGAGTGAAATTCAAAATGCATAGGGGAGGACTGCGCTGGACAGCAGTACGGGGGACAGATAGTACACCCATACTGGCGGAGGGGAGGGATTGTTTGCTGAAAGGCAAGTATAGCCAGGGGGGTGGCAGTTTGGGAGAGACAGGGCCAGATTTCATCGGGTAATTTTTATTTTTCCATATTACCTGGGAAAATAAACTTACCCTTTTAATGTAAGATAATTCTGGCTACCACCATGGAATGGCAGCTGCAATCTCAAAGCACATGCAGAATGTCCTACGCATGCGTTTATTTGCATGCAGGGGCAGCAGGGTTTCATTTTTATTTATTTAGTTTAAAAAAAAAAAACATTTGCATTTTTAAAATCTTTATATTTTATTTTTTTAACTTTTTTTAAAATTTTCTTTAACTTTTTATTTACTTTTCCCCCTTAATGTTCTTCCTATTACATAGGAGATTAAAATCCCTTTATGTGATAGTTTGGAGGTGACAGGTTCTCTTTATGGAACCTGCCCTCCAACACAGAACAGCTGTTGTGTAGTTCCTGACAGCCGAGACAGGTGGCGCTGTGATTACAGCGCCACGGTCTCGGAACACACAGAGCGAAAAACGTCTGCTCTATGGCTGAGCCGTTGTGCCTTAGTTTTCGGGGTCCCCGAGGGCTCCTTCCCCTCTGTCATCAGCGATCCACGATCTTTTTAGTATGTCAGTGTCACACAGGGCAGAGAGAGAGAGGGGGGAAGGAGCCCTCTTCAGCATTTACTACAAATGGGAAAGTCCATATATGGTAAATTATTTGACTGGAGATCCCTGCAGATCGATGCTTGCCAGTCTACAGGGATCCCCAGTGACATCATTTACCATATATGGACTTGCCCATTTGAAGTAAATGCTGAAGAGACTGCCCTCATTCCCCTCTCTCATCAGCGATCCCCAGTGAATTGAGGATGTCAGCGTCACACAGGGCAGGGAGAGAGAGATGTGCAGGGAGGCTGAGTCCGTCTCTTGCTGCTGCCTTCTCACTTCAGACTCCGCCTCCCGCTCACAAATGCCAGCGTGCATGAGCTGACAAAACACAGCTGTGCACGATGAGAGGAAGCGCAGCCACAGCAATGAGATCATTTGGAAAAAAAAAGCTGCAGGCTGGATAAAATGTTAACGCCCCCTAAGAGGAAAGGAGCTTCGAGCAGGGTTGAAGACGGCCATTTACTACAGGTTTTGAGGGTTTTATCTGTGATGTGCTGCGACTTTAGAAAAAAGGAACGATGCTACTACAATCAAGGTAAGGGGTATTTTTATTTGCCCTTAAATGATCTCCTTTAATAAAACCTAACATTGTAAACGCAAACATTGTATATCCAGAACTATAAATATCCTTTTAAATCCCCTCAATATGCCCTGCACCTCCTCCGCTTATAGAGGTGGTTAGAAGAGGGAAGTAAAATGAGGTTCTAAATTTTGAGGCTTGGTGTCTTCGCCCTATTGGATTGTTCACACTGCGCTCAATCACACAGATGCTGTTTGTGTGTGTGTGCCCTGGCAGTGCTGATGTGCTTGATCGAGCTTCATCACACTTGCAGTTAGAACTTTATTGAAATGTCATAAGTGACATTTCATTAAGTTCTGTGGGCTCACTGTGGTGTGATGTGGTTGTACTGTGTTTCATTGCACTTTGCTTGAAAACAAACACAGCATGTCGTTCTTTTTTTAAGCACACACACCACCGGAAGGCAGTGGTGTGAACCAAGCTTACCAATGACAAGGCAAAATTGCTTTGCCTTGCAATCACGCTATGCTTGATGAAATGGCCACGAGCCCTCAGTGTATTTCCACTTTGTAATTAGATTTGTATCTATACGTATAACACAAATGTCTGCAGATGTGCTTACACCACCACGACCCCTGTCCTTTTTCCCCTTAGGTGGTCCCCCACCCAGACGGGTTGTTTTGTGGCCTCACGCATGTAGAACCCGGGTTGTGGTGGTGTGAGCACATCTGCATACATTTATTGTGTTTTTTGTATAGATACAATGAATTGCATACTTATCCACTATTTTATCTGTTCTTTTTAAGTCTCTGTTTTACACGTCTGTCTTTTGAAGAAGCATCTTCGGAGGCAAAACGCTTCAACATTGTTCTCAATTATCTATCCTATTCGAAGTCGGAGAACACTACCATTTACTATTCAATGATTATATGGACACATTGGACGGTGATAGGGTGGTATCTTTTTCTCAGACATTTACAAAAAGGCTTGAACTCATGTTTTTATACCGTTTTATTGTACATTGTATATATTGGCATTTATTTTAATGATGTATAAACAAATGTTTTATTTTCACATGTATCTGTACATCCCAAAACCCCTGAATATCAAATACCAATAGTTGCGCTAGGTGAATTTAAATCGGGGAGAACCAGCTCTAATTCTCCATTTACTGTGGTCAAAATTAGTGAATAAACTTTGAATAAGTGAACTGGTGAATTAGTAAATGTTGTTCTGTGTAGAGCTGCAGCTAACTATTATTTTCAAAATCGATTAGTTAGCCGATTATTACGTTCGATTAATCGGATAAATAATACAATAACATTTTAAAAATGGCTCCAGTGATGGACTACTAGTTTGTATTGAGATTGCATTCCATCACAGGAGCAAGCTTGGAGCGGTGGAAGTAAAAAAGAAAATAGTGTGGTGTGCAATATAGTGAAAAGGGAAGTAAAATTATACAGCAATGAATGCAGAATGGCACCGACTATAGAGGACTACAAATCCCAGCAATAGTACATTATACAGCGCAATGCAGAATATCACCAGCTATAGAGGACTACAACAAATCCCAGCAATAGTTCATTATAGCTGGTGGTATTCTGCATTGCGCTGTATAATGTACTATTGCTGGAATTTGTTTTACTCCTCTATAGCTGGTGGTATTCTGCATTGCGCTGTATAATGTATTATTCCTTTATTTGTAGTCCTCTATACAGTGCAGTGCAGAATATCACCAGCTATATACCAGGAATACAACAAATCCCAGCAATACATTATACATAAAATGTATAATGTATTGCTGGGATTTGTATTCCTCTATAGCTGATGGTACATTGCTCTGTATAATATACAGCACAATGTACCATCAGCTATAGAGGAATACAAATCCTAGCAATACATTATAGAGCACCATTTGTGGGGAAGTGCAGGCTTGCCTGAGCACAGTCTTCCAGCAACTTGCTTCTGAGATCGGACCTGTCTATCGGCGGCTGTCATCCCCCCACGCCTGCTCCTCCTTACTACATGTCCCTGTGCCGATCGTGAATGTGAGGCGGGGAGGAGGTGCGGCGTAAAGAGCGTGGATGCGGGCGGGTCTGGCAGCAGCGAATGTGAGTTGGGAAGGAGGTGCGGCACGCAGCGTGTGTGGAGCCGTGAACAGGGCCAACTGATCGGAAGCCGATTAATCGATTATTGAAAAAGTTGATAACTTTTTCAATCGATTATGTCGATTTAGTTGTTGCAGCCCTAGTTCTGTGGTTTCTATAAACAAATAAATCTGTGTTATTATAAACTCTATGAATCCGTGATCTTATGAATAAAAATTATTATTACCAGTGTCCAGACTTGTAGTCTTCAATATATTCAACTAAGTGATATGTGACAAGTGATCTTTGTCTAACTTGCTATACAAAAAATGACATGTGCGAACTTGCTCTAGAATTCAAAGCAAACTCTATACATCAAGTTTTACTCTGGCAATGCCACAGGTATTGGTAATTATTTTATTCTAGAGCGAGTTCACACATGCAATTTTTGTATCGCAAGTTAAGGTGCCCATACACCTTACGATTATTGTACGATAATCGCCTTTCGATAATCAGGCCAGGATGGGGCCGTCGTATGAAAATCGTACGACGGTTCGATCATCGGACGAAAAGTTTTGTCCGATAATCGTAAGGTGTATGGGCACCTTAGACGAAGATCACTTGTCACATATCACTTGAATATATTGAAGACTATAAGTCTGGACACTCGTAGTAATTTTTATTCATAAGATCACGGATTCATACAGTTTATAATAACACAGATTTATTTGTTTATAGAGACCACAGAACAACATTTACCAATTCACAAGTTCACTTATTCAAAGTTTATTCACTAATTTTTACCACATTAAATGGAGGAGAATTAGAGCTGGTTCTCCCCGATTTAAATTCACCTAGCGCAACTATTGGCATATGATATTCACTGGTTTTCACCTTACTGTTGCAGCTGGTATATTTTTTAGTTTTATATTTTTTAGATTAATGGACTCCAGACGCAACTAGTTGTTATAATCCCAAAACCCCAATTCTGGGAATATCTTATAAGTATAAATTGAATATTTTTAAGTTATGCTATGCGAATGGAAACGTGTAACAAATTTAAAATAGGCGTTATCACAATCTGGCTGTTAAAGTGGAAAGCCACTCTCTCTGGGTCAAAACCAAACTACCATTTTTGTCTATGGTGAAATGGACTTTACTTATCTCATCATCTGCACTCTGGAGGTCTGCACTTACCTCTTTCCCTTCCGTTTATAGTTGTTTGGCTTGTGTACTTTAATGAAATTTGTCAGACAACATTGCCTACTGTTTAGTCATTCCGGGTTTGTTTTGTCTTCTGTCTCATTGTCGTCCTTTTGCTGTGTTGTGGCTCTCATGTAGTCCTTTACCTTTTTTTATGTCTCTCCTAAGCCTATGATGCAGCAAGAAGTCAACATAGCTGTAATCCTGATTATTCTGACACACATTTGTGATGAATTTGCCTTGAGGGGCTTTTTTAGAAAAAGATGCATGCTCTAACAATCTGTCAATTTTTAAATCGGTCAGTAGTTAGATTATCTGGGTGTGACAATGTGTGTTAAAGAAAATGTGCATGTGCTGCCTATACAAACCAACCAGATTTCACTTCTGCATTGCATAGAGAAGCACAGAGATCCAGTGATGAAGTCACTGGGTCTAAAATAAGGAATGTATTGAAAATGGAAAGGTTTAATTTGAACATTTTTATTAGCCTGTTAGTGAGGGGGTAAAGGTGTCCATACACCTGCCGGTTATCGTACGATAATCGGCAGGTGTATGGGCAGTGTGCGACCGCATCTACTGTACGGTTGGACGACTTTCGGCGGGTTGGTAGTGTGCTCAGAAGTAGGGCTGCAGCTAATTATTTTCATAATCGATTAGTTAGACGATTGAGTTCGATTAATCGGATAGAAGAAGAAAAAAGGCTCCAGTGATGGACTACTAGTTTCTATTAAGATTGTAGTCCATCACAGGAGCAAGCTTGGCATGGTGGAAGTAAAAAAAGTGTGCACTATAGTACATTATACAGCAGTGCAGAATACCAGCAGCTATAGAGGAATGCAGCAATAGTACATAATACTATAATGTACTATTGCTGGGATTTGTAGTCCTCTGTAGCTGGTGGTATTCTGCAGTGCGCTGTATGATTATACGGCACAATGCAGAATACCAGCAGCTATAGAGGAATACAACAAATGCCAGCAATAGCACAACATTATACTATAATTTACTATTGCTGGGATTTGTAGTCCCCTGTTACTGCTGGTATTCTGCATTGCGTTGTATATGTATTATTGCTGGGATTTATAGTCCTATAGCTGGTGGTATTCTCCATTGCGCTGTATGATTATACCGCGCAATGCAGATTACCACTGACCAGTTATAGAGGAACTACAAATCCCAGCAATAATACTTTATACAGCTCAATGGAGAATACCACCAGCTATAGAGCAATAACACATTATACAGGGCGTTTAATGTATTATTGCTGGGATTTGTTGTTCCTCTATAGCTGCTGGTGGTCTGCAGTGTGCTAGTGTATTATACAATGCAGAACACCATGCACAATGCAATGCAGACTACCAATGTATAATACACTAGCACACTGCAGAACACCAGCAGCTATAGAGGAACAACAAATCCCAGCAATAATACAGTGTGTTTAATGTATTATTGCTGGGATTTGGTGTTCCTCTATAGCTGCTAATGTTCTGCAGTGTGCCGCTTAAAAACCCCCCCCCAAAAAAACAACAGGAAACATTAAAAAGCTCCCGGCCGATCTCGACCTTACTTTGAATGACGGTGTTGTCGGCGGGCAGCGACGTTGGTTTTCTTAGGCGGGCAGCGGCGAGTCGGGAAGCTCACCGGGAGGAGAGGGTCAGACGCATGTCCTCAGCGTGCGGTGGGTGTGGCTTATGCGGCAGCTGAGGGAGCTCACGGCGAGGAGACCAGCGGCTTCAGCCTGTGCGGTGGGCAAGTAGGGAGCAGCGTGTGACGCAGGCCGCGTGTGGTGCCCCGAACAGGCTAATCGATCAATAGCCGACGAATCGACGATCGAAAATGTTGACAACGTTTTTCAATCGTCGATTTTGATCGACTAAATCGATTAACTGTTGCAGCTCTACTCGGAAGATGAAAACCGCACACTGCCCGCTCAGCATTGCAATCATCAGCAAGCCCTCCCCTCAGCGGGGAGGGCTTGTGATGATCGAAAGTACGATCTGCATGTCCAAGGTGGGCAAACATTTTAAATGACCTTGCAACCATCTCACAACGAAAGTCGTGCGATGGTTGTAAGGTGTATGGCCAGCTTAAGGAAGAACCAGAGAAGGCAAATCATTTTAGAGAACTGGGCTGTAATGAAAAGGACCTGCACCATTCTATTTTCCTGAATATTTCCCATGCCATGTATAGAACAGGAAAGACAGAGATAGCATAGAGATCTAAATGATTGGCTTAAAGTGTATTTCCACTTTCTCTAATCATCTTCCAGGCCAGCAACCTGATTGGCTCCTACTACAGGAAGCACAAAGTCAAGAGGTTAAATACCCTCCCATCCCACCTCCAGTTTTTTTTTTGTTTCCTACCTCCAGTAGTACAGCGTCACGTTTCTTGTTTTCTTGGTCCGGTCGGTCTTGAGGCCGCTGGTCCCCCCTCTGCGTAGCTCTGCTGCTGGTCTTCGGAGTCCGGCGGCCTTGCTGCGGGTCAGAGGGGGTCCCCTTTTTTCTCCAGGTGGTCCTTCTTCCTTCGGGTGGTGGACGCCTGATTCCCCACGCTGTTGCCCCATCGGTCCGAGGTGTCAAGGAGGTGGAGCGGCGGCGCATGGTGGTGGAGCGCACAGAGGGGGGCGTGCCGTGAGTTCCAGCAGTCACAAATGCGGAGCGTCACTTCCGGCGTGCTACTCTGCCTCGCTGGATGCTGTTCGGTGGCCATCTCAGACGGAGGGGGCTGTTCGCTTTGCTGATCAGATTTAAGACGAGAGCAGGCCAGCGCTCTCTGCATCTAAGGGTGGGGTGAGTACAGGGGGGTTCCTGTGGACCCTGCCTGATGCAATGTTTAGTTGGTAGTTCCCTCTGTGGTGTCGGGCATGTTTTTTATTTTTGTTTGTTCTGCCTAGGACCCTTCTCCTGCAGGGAGTCTGACACCCTTGGGTTCTGTACCACCTGCTAAACAAACCAAAAAGTGCTGCGGCAATTGCAATTCTAGGCTGCCTGTAGGTTATTTAAAATCCCCTTTTGTGAGTTATGTTTGCAGAAACTGCTAGCTAGTGAATCTGCTTCTCAAAGGGTTTTTTGATTGTTTTAGGACCGAGATGGTCGCAACCATGCGGTCCTTTAAAGAGGTTGTTTCTGACATGGTGCCAGGTCCACCCAATGCAGGGGGGAATTCAGATCTGCCAGGGCCTTCAGGTGTACAGGCTAAGACTCCTCTATTGAGGGTGCCTAGTAAGGATTTAGCGTCTGAAACCAGTTCGGATTGTTCCGCAGAGAAAGGGGAGAGTGTAGGGGATGGGGAAGATTCCCGTCCTTCACGCCATCTTTTTTCTTTAGAGGATATGGACGTCTTGTTGCAAGCAATTTACGCTACAGGAAGCCCGCAGAGCAGTGTCAGTACAGGATCGTCTATAGAGGGCTAGTCGAACCAAGCAGGTGTTTTCCTTTTCACCAATCTCTTGGGGAGCTGGTAGAAAAGGAATGGACGGAACCAGAAAGAAAATTCCTAGGTTATCGATCCTGGAAGCACAGATTTCCCTTTGCAAAGGATGCAAAAGAAAAATATTTTAAGTGTCCTCGATTTTAGATGCCACCTTGGCCCAGGTATCCAAGAAGTCGGATTTGTCTTTCGAGGATGCGGGAAATATTAAGGACCAAATGGATCGAAAGGTGGAAGCATTACACCGCAGGGCTTAGGATTCTAATGCCGCCTCCATGGCTCCAGCAGTGGCCACTACCTGCGTGGCACGTAACATGGATCTCTAGTTGAAGCATGCCTCATTTCACAGGGGGCACCAGCTGAGCGAGTACTGGAATCCCTTGCGGTCTTTGGGAAGGCTGCCGCCTATTTGGCAGACGCTTCAGCAGAGACTGCAAGGGCCACGGCTAGAACCGCTGCACTGTTGAATTCTGCTAGGCGGGCTATCTGGCTGAAGTCGTGGGATGGGGATGTTTCCTCAATGTCTCGCCTTTGCTCCACCCCTTTTGAGGGCGAGGTTGTTGTTTGGGTCAGGTCTAGATGAGGTCTTGACCAGGTCTTCTGACAAGGGAAAGGAGTTCCCTGTCAAGAAGAGGGTGCGTAATAGACCTTTTTTTTTTTTCCGTCCCCATAGGGACAACAAAAAGCAACCCGGTAAGCCCCTAGTTTCAAAGGAAAAAGAACTGGTCTTTTGACAAGAAGAAATCCAATCGCGGCAGATTTTGAGTCGCAGGCGCATACACCAGGCTGAATGGGAACTTCACCAGAAGGTGTTTGGTCAGATTCTGGACCGGTGGGGACAGCCGTAGGTGGACCTGTTCGTAAGCAGGCTTAACAGGAAGATCCCGTTTTTTTTTTTTTTTTACTCCCTGCCCAGGGGGGGGGAGCCCGGAGGGATTTTCGGCCTGGGCTACGCTTTTCCTCCTCTGGCCTTTCTGCCTCGTGTTCTGCAGAAGCTGAGCAGGTATTCTTGTACCCTGATTCTGGTAGCACCCTTGTGGCCCAGGAGGACCTGGTTCTCGGAGCTACTGATTCAGTCTATCCTCCCTCCGTGGAGGCTTCCTCTGCAGAAGGATCTGCTGTCTCAGGGGCCAATCGTCCATCCGAACCTCTTGAGAGGCGGATCCTGCGAGTGAAAGGGTGTTTCGAGTAAAGTAATCGATACTCTTCTGTCTAGCCGCAAAGCTGTTACGAGGAAGATTTATAGTAAAGTCTGGAAAGTAAGCTCAGTAAGATTTCATCTCCTGTCCATTTTAGAATTTTTACAGGAGGGTCTGGACAAAGCTTTGGCGGTTAGTACATTGAAAGTACAACTTTCAGCTCTTTCCGTTTTTCCTCCAATATAAGTTATTGGAGGATCCGTTGATTAAACTATTTATTTTAGCGCCGGAGGGTTGCTGCCCGTTAAAAAGTAAGTTGTTCCCCCCCTGGGATTTGTCACTAGTGTTATGGGGCCTGACTAAATCTCAGTTTGAACCTATAGAGGAGGTTTCCGTTAAGTGGTTAATACTGAAGATGGTGTTTCTGCTGGCCATTACTTCAGCTTGAAGGATCGGGGACCCTCAGGCCATTTCTACCAAGGAGCCTTATTTGGTAAAACTGCCAGATAAGGTTATACTTAGACCAGACCCCTTGTATCTTCCTAAGGTTGCTACCCTTTTGCATAGATCCCAGGAAATTTGTCCTTCCCTCTTTTTGTGTTGATCTTAAGGGACCTGGGGAGGAAGCTTTCCACTCCCTAGATGCCAGGAGGTGTCTTAACTATTTGGAGAGTTCTAGGTCTTTCAGGAGGTCCAGCCATTTTTTTTGTCCTGCATTCAGGTGCCAGAAAGGGTTTACAGGCTTCGAAAGCCACCTTAGCCAGGTGGATTAGAGGGTTGATCACGGTTATGTACTGTTCTGAAGGTCAGGAGGTTCCTTCAATTAAAGCTCATTCGACTAGAGCATTAGCCACATCTTGGGCTGAAAAAGCTGGGGCATCAGTGGACCAGATTTGCAGGGCTGCTGTCCCGTCAGGATACCTTCATGAAGCATTATAGTGTGGAAGTCCTGTTGCAACAGGATCTGGCTTTCGGCCGCAAGGTGCTGCAGGCAGTTGTCCCGCCCTAAGAAGTTAGGCTTGCTTGGGGTGTGCTTGCTTATCCTCTCAGGTTGCTGGCCTGGAAGATGATTGGAGAAATGTTCTGTTAGAGACTCGCCGATAATGGGATTTCGATGAATTTTCCAGGACAGCAAGCCTACTTCCCTAAAGTTTGATCTGAGCATCTATGGTTTGATTTTGTGGATGTGATTATTTTTCCACGTGCACTGGTGGAGGTACTCTACATTATCTCAACTGAGGTACGATGGGAGGGTATTTAACCTCTTTTGACTTTGTGTTTCCTGTAGTAGGAGGAGCCAATCATCTCTCGGGTTGCTGTCCTGGGAGATTCATAGAAACCCTGTTATCGGTGAGTATATAACGGAACATTTCACAGCCAAATTGGGATAACACTTATTTTATATTTGTTACATGTTCCCATTCATATAGCATAAGCTAAAATAAAAAAAAAATGCTGCTTGCAGTTAAAATTGCTTTTACTTGGGTTAGGGTTTTAAGGGTTAAAATGTCTTTCTTTGAAATATTAGGAGGGGCTGTTAGGGCTCTTGTCCATTTGAGAGGTGGCTTGTCCATTGTATGTTAAGGAAGCTTATCAGATCAACACAATCCTCAAATTTCAGTCCCAAGCCTTTCCATTGCGACAGACCACTGTGAAAGGGTTAAGAAAAACCTGGAACCAGGCATCTTGGCTGATTTAACAAAACATCTGAAACAGGGGTCTTAAACTCAATTTAGTCGAGGGGCCACTGGAGACATTTTTTAGTCCTGTAGGGGCCGCTACTATATACGTTACCAGTTTTAGTGTATGCACATGTTACAAGCGGCAACAGTCACCGATTCAAATTAATGATCGGGTGATGGCTGCTGCATGTAAACGCCTGCACACCGCATGTAATCATATGTGAAAGCATTACATGCAGTTAGGAATCTATCACTCTCCCTGGATACACAATTGTTTATCCAGGGATAGTGATTGTTCTGGTAACTGCATGTAATATCACATGCGGTATGCAGGCGTGTACATGCAGCGGCTGTCAGCTGATCATTAACTTGAATGGGTGACAGTTGCTGCATTTAAACAGCAGATTAGGGATTCCTGCTGAAAGAAAACGCAAGTTTGTGACACAGGAATCCCTAATCGCACCTGGAATATAGCAAACTCCCCCCATTCCAATCCCCCCCCGCACACATAATAATACACTCCCCCCTCCAACACACACACACTTTTTTAAGACCGAGTACCGATACTTTTCTTTTTACAAGTACTCACCGATACCAAGTACCGATAATTTTTCTTAAAAGGTCGGCAGGCCAAATTTTTTCTAAAGCAATACAAAAGAATGATTTTAGGTCAGTTTCTTCATATTATGAAGAACATGAAATGAATATCATGCCATTGCTAACTAAGGCTTGTATCCCCATAGTGGGGAAAATAGATGAGCACATGTCCAGACTTCAGCACACTGTATTGTATATTGTGGCACAGCCATATCCAAGTCTGCATACCTGGCTTTATATTCATTTTTTTTTATAATCTAAAGCCAGGTATGCAGAATTGGATATAGCTGTGCCACACTATACAGTGTTCTGGAGTCTGGACATGTGCTTATCTATTTTCCCCACTAGGGGGATACAAGCCTTAGCAATGGCAAGATCTACTTAATTTCATTTAATGTCTTTTTAAAAAAAATATTATATAAAGTTAAACAACATTACAGGTATATATTTCTGTTCCATGTGCCCAGCCCCCATGCGGTGCTGCAGTACTAATAGAGAACGATTTTGTTTCTGCCTGGAGATTCGAACCATTTAAATTACCCTTTATCTAATTTTTGTCAACAAGATCCGTAACCAAAATGAACCCTATATACCAAAAAGATAAACCAGCTAACAAGAGTGGCTGGTTTAAAAAGGGTTAACAGAGGATCGGGACAAGTATTCCAATTACAAAAAGAGTTTATTAGATAAAATATCAGTTTTGGACATAAACATCATATGTCTAACTGGTTTAAAAAAAAAAGCATGACCTACAATTATAAATCTTCAGGTATGCAGATCTGTTTTGTATAATGTGCTCTCATTCATACCAGCCACTCTTGTTAGGTGGTTTACCTTTTTGGTATATATGGTGCTGCAGTACTAACCTGCTGTGTCATCTTCTCCGTCTGCTTCAGCCACTCTGTGTCACAGCCTAGTCATCTGCTCCATTCTGACCTCTTCTCCCGCCGATTGGATGACAAACTTTCCCTCCTTTCCTTCCAAGCCCCCTCACCTGCTTGCATCTGTGGAGGGAGGAGGCACATCATCCTTCCCTGGTTATCTTGTGATGATTAGTAAGGTCTAGTGCAGACCTTACTAATGATCCATCATTTGGCTGGAGCTCAGAACTGACAGAGCTCTGGCCGGAGCTGACGGGAGCAGCTCTGCGGTCTGCATCCGACAGATGCAGACCGTGTAGCTGCTCCTGCAAGTCGGGCACGCGGTACGTGACCGTGTGCCCGACTTGTCAGCTGGCTGGGGGCAACATCGCGGGCTGCAGTTGGCACGCGGGTCGGTGCTTTGAGACCCCTGATCTAAAAGGTAAGACTTTTTGGAAAAAAAGTTAATTTCATTATGCTGTGTGAATAGGAACACAATGGAGGGAATTTATCAAAGCAAATGCGAGTGTTTGAAGTTGCACGGAAAATAATTTGCACCAGGTTTATCAAGCTTGTGTAATGTTGATAAATGAGGTTTAACAAGTGCAGATGAAAACACGTGCAAAAAACATGGGGGGAATTTATTAAAGCAATTGCGAGTGTTTGAACTTGCACGGAATATATTTGCACCAGATTTATCAAGCTAGTGTAATGTTGATAAATGAGGTTTAATAGACTCCAGGAAAGAAGACTTCTAACGTCAGGCAAAAAGCTTAACTGTCGCATCTTGAAGTGGTCATGGGCACTTAAGTTGTAAGTGTTTTCTTAGGTGATGCTCCAGTTTCAGACAGCCCAGAACAAGTGCAGATGCAAATACGTGCAGAAAAGGTGCAAAAAACATGCAGTTTAAAAAGTAGTGCAAGCTCTGAACAAAACAGGGGGCACATGTTGAAAGACAGATTTGCACATAAAAAAAATGTCAGACTAATCTAAAAGGCTAAAACTATCGTAAGTACTTTGATAAATTCCCCCCTTTAAGTCTTTGTAAGAGAGGAGGACTTTCATTGGGATTCAACGTACAGTATATGGTTTGCTTTACTCCTAAATTGAAGGGGGTCTACTGGGCTAAGCAAGAGAATTATGGTAGCGTTACAGGAATATGTAAATTATGATGATGGGGAACGCGAGTTAAAAGAGGAACTCCGGGCAGTATAAAACGTGACCCTTGCAGTGGGTTATGCTCGCCTGAACTTCAGTCCCGCCTGGCTGCTAGACCAGTCCCCTCTGCTCCCGCAGTCTATTGACCCATCAGTCATCACATCTAATACAGGACACGGATGCACATCCCACCACTGGTGAGGAGGGGGAGCAAGGCTGCGCGGACTGGTCTAGCAGTCAGACGGGTCCGAGGTTCGGTTGAGTCTATATTTTTATTTTACACCCTAGACCAAAATGAGCACTTGACTCTTGTGCGGGGGTATGCCTCACTGCAAGGGTTGTTATGTTTTGCCTGGAGTTCTTCTTTAAACAATTACATATGTAAAGATACATAGTTTGAATCTTGTAAATTCATTTGACAAATGTCACTCACATTTTCATTTGATGTTAAAGGAGATTTGGAAGAGTAAATCTTACTCTTAAGCCTGTGACACACTGCATGTGAAGCCATGCAAAGCTGTCGGGCACAGAGCTTCACATGCAGTGTGTGAGCGGAGTGCAGCCAGATTGACTGCATCTTCCGCCAATCGGCCTATGTAACAAGCGGATGGAGTTCGCATTGTGATGCGCGGGTGTATATGCGCAAGCCGATTGGCTGAAGATTACATTTTTCATCTCAGCACGCTCAGCTATGCGAGCTCTCGCGAGCTGACGCGCCGGGAAAAATTTACATGACACACTGCACGTGAAGGCAGCACGCCACTGCTCTGTGCTGCTTCACATGCAGTATCTCACAGCCTTTAAAGTCAGCATGGGACACTGCAGCTGTCGGCACTACATACTCGGAGTAGAGCGATTTATGAACCACTGATCGCTACGCTCACGGTCTTCAGAGCAGTGACGGTGAGTCAATTCCCTCTATTCCTCCAGATCTCACTGAAGGGACAGACATGGGGACATAGCTCTGCACTGTCACAAAATAGCGGGCAGTAGCCTGCTGGATGCTGACTTTGGGTTAGTGCAGTACCTTAGAAGTATTAGTAAAAGTAAAACCATACAAAAGCCATAAAGCCAAAAGAAGTAAAGCCATACAAAAAAAAAGGGTTGGCTTTACTTCTCTTTTAACACTTGATTCTAAAGTGAACGGACTTTCCTGAACAAAAGCCACAGAAAAAAACTTTTTTTTCTTCAGCTCCTTTAGTTGTATGGTGTTTCTTTTTGATTCTTCGTCACTATGGTCAAAAATGATAAACTGTTTCCACTAGGGATGCAACTAGAGCTGCAACAGTTAATCGCTTTAGTCGATTAAAATCGATTGAAAACGTTGGCAACGTTTTCGATCGCCGATTCGTCGGCTATCGATTGCTTAGCCTGTTCGGGGCTCCACAGGTGGCCTGAGTCACACGCTGCGCCCGCTGCATAAGCCACGCCCACCACACAGGCTGAAGCTGTGCACGCTGCCGGTCTCCTTCTCGCCGTAAGCTCCCTCACCCACCGCTAGCCCGCAGACAATCGAGGGCCCACCTTCTGAAAGTAAGCCAGGAGTGGACTACACTAGAAACTTAACTGTAGTTATCTGAATATAATGACATCAGCTTATTTTAATAGCACTTTTCAACTTAATCAGAATCTCTCAAGGAAACCTCTTATTGAAAAGGTAGGGCCCTTTTCAATAATAAGGTTTCCTTGAGAGATTCTGACTAAATTGAAAAGTGCTCACTATTAAAATAAGCTGATCCTTGCCTGCCCTCAATACAAACTAGTGCAACTTGAATGATCCATTTTTCTCATATGGTTAGCACTTTCCTCCCTGTTAACATAGGAAAGGACTAGCACCTGTTCGCTAGAGCTGCAACAATTATTCGATTAAAATCGTCGATGGAAAACGTCAACGTTTTCCATCGTCGATTCGTCGGCTAAAATTCAAATTTCACGCCCCGCCCTCATCAGTTAAACCATTTGCGCCGTGCCCACCGCAAACGCGGGTAAACCCGCTCACGCGACGTCGCTTACGCCATGCCCACCACACGCTGAGGACATGCATCTGGCCCTCTCCTCCCGGTGAGCTTCCTGACTCGTCGCTGCCCGCCGACAACTAGCAACGCCGCTGCCCGCCGACAACAGTCATTCAAAGTAAGTCGAGATCGGCCGGGAGCTTTTTAACCCCTTCATGACTGAGGCCTTTTTTGCACCCATGTTATATTCCACATTTTAGGCCTGACAATTACTTAAACCCCCCACACATTATATATTTTCTGAATGCCAAGACCCTCTACAATATAATGGTGGTAGTTGCAGATTTTTATGTTGCGCAATATTAGCGCAACTCATTATTAAACCCCAAAATTTAGTGATAAATTTAATTAAATGCTCCAAATGCCGAAAGTTCCATTTTCCTGCCGATACGGGGATGCTTTCTTTCCTCCCCGCTGGGTGCTATGTGTCCCAGCGAGGAGGAGAGAAAGTGACAGCCGGCCGAGCGCTGCAGGAGGAGAGGGATGTGATCGACCGGCGTCTCTCCTCCCACACTGCTCAGCCTCCTATCACAGTCTGGCAGAGCGGTATGTGGGCGGAGACAGCCCACGCTGTCACAGGAGGCTGAGCTCTCCTCCCTGCACCGCTCACTCAGCCTCCTGTGACAGCGTCAGAGAGGAGAGTGAGCGCAAACACTTGTACATAATTGAGGACATGGTATGTTTACTATATCCTCAATTATGAAGGGGAAGTGATCTACATCACCTCCTGTTCATTCATAGTTGTGGTTATGATAAACATACTCTGTTCTCATGTTATCAATGAACAGGAACACTCGTAGAGTATTCCTGTTCTTTGATAACAGGGGATACAGAAGAAGAGATTGATGACTGTGTCCTCAATCTCTTTTTCTATTTTAGAAGGGAAATATCAGGGGTCTGTTGAGACCCCTGATATTTTCCCAAAGCCCCTAACAGAAAAGAAAAATTTAGAACGGTTTTATAGTAACTTTTGTTTCGGCCTGACCATTTTTGGTTTTGGTGTAACAATGTCATATTGGTGCCTCCGTACTAATTTGTAAACTAAACATGAGATTGTAGTCCATCATGGGAGCGAGCTTATTGCAATATGTTGCATGGTAACTTATGATTAACAGAAAGAAAAGTGCATGCGCTTTTCAGTGCAATTTACCTGCGATGGACAGCCCATTCAAATGAAGAGAACTGTGACCCAACTTTTTTTTTTGCCATATTTCTCTTTAAGGTTACTGGAGGATATATACTAATGTCCTCTTGTGTCACAAAACTCAGTATATAGCGGGCTACTGCCCACTATATGCTTACAGCGCATCACTTCAGCCAAGATAATATTATCGGGATCCACCCCGCTACCTCATTGCAGAGCCAGCTGTTCCCAAACCCTCCCCCGTCTGTCCCTATAGTCAGTGCTTATGCCAGTTAGGCTCGATTAAATACAAACCAGAATATAATCACCTGTGCTCCAAGTGTCAGTAGAGCTCCGGGCACCAATTAATTTGTTCTTGCACCCAACCACTGACATTGGCAGCAGATGGTGATGTTCCTGTATGATGTTGATTCCCATTTACACTTGACCCCCAAACAGTGGCTGCTAGGTCTATTTTGCATCCTTAGAGCTGGATCAATATGACTAGAACGTTACTTGACAAATGGGATACAGGCCTTGACACTGCTGCAACAGTGGAAAATGGAGATCAATATGTTGCTTCTATATGAGACTTCTTATATATGAACACAGACGTTGTCCTAATAATTTAAAGTAGTGTAAATGCTCAAACTTTTTTTCAATAATGGATCCAAATCAAACAAATGGCCGTTACCAAGTGGATCCGGCACGAGCGGTGGTTCTATCCGGACAGCAATCGCTGACTAAGTTATGGCTGGCTGACAATTGCATGGGCCGCCGCATCCACAGCCGACCATAACTTGCTGCAGGTCCCCTTTCCTCCTCAGTCATTGGCTGCTATGACTGCAGTGATCCTAGCAACCAGTGACTTCACTTTGTTCCCACCCAGCTTTAAGGGGGCATGGAAGAGTATAGTCTTCTGTCCTCCTCCTTTGCAGCCTGAATGCTGCCCCTCTCATCTCAGCACTGACTCCCTCACCCAGCTTATCAGGCTTTTAAGGTGACCGCAGCATTTTAAAGTTGCACTTTAGGGTCAAACGGTGTAAGGGGGCACTCTGATGGGCACAATTGTCCACATCCGTGCCCCCTTACATTAGTACAACCACATCACACTTTGCTTAGCCTATAGAACTTAATGAAATGTCACGTGTGACATCTCAATAAAGTTGTAACCAAAATGTGATGTGCCGAGATTGGCACATCAGTACTGTGCCTGGGGAAAAACGCAAATAAAGACTGACTATTCTGTGTAGACTAGGATTGGGAACCTCGGCTTGAAGAAATTTTTGTTCTCCTTGAATTTCATTTGAATTCCTGCTGGAACACTTAGTCATCATGTCTTCAAAACGGCTGTAACTCTTGTCAGCTCTGCTTCATTAAACTTTCCTGTTGAATACAGGATCACAAGGGATAGTGCAGTCTCCAGCAGCCGTCTATCTACTAGTTTGGAGCAGGGAGCAAGGGACACGCACACGCGCTTCTGGCCGGAACAGACTGCATCAGTTGTGAACAAGGCCTTAAGGTGCACCATACACCTTACAATTATCTGCAGATTTTCTGTGTCAGATGGAAAAGGTGGAACAGATTCCTCCATCTACACTTAACTGTATGGATGGAGTGATCTGCACCTGGGCCAAGCTTCAGTATCTTGTTACTCTGCCCCGCTGGCTCCCAAAATACCTGAACAGTCTGATTGAATGCAGGCATTGTTCAGGTGTTTTGAGAGTCAGCGGGGCCGACTAGCAAGATACTGAAGCTTGGCCCAGTGGGGGATTCCTCTATCCACGCAGTTTAGCGCGGATGGAGGAATCTGTTGCACTTTTTCCATCTGACCATAGAAAATCTGCAGATAATTGTAAGGTGTATGGCCAGCTTAAGACCTCACTAGCTGAATTTCAGCTGGTGGTTGTTTCACTGAAACAGAAGAAAACTGTTTTAATTTTAAAGTGGAAAGGACTGCCTCAATTAAAAACAGAGGATTACACCTTTATTTCACCTACCATGGTGTCCTCATAGATAAAAAATTTCACCAAGGTGAGAACAGAGTTCACTAGCGTTGGTTAATTAAAAAAATAAAGTTGGAAATAACTAAACAATTGGAGGGATTTATCAAAACTAGCACAGATAATCTGGAGCAGTTGCCCATAGTAACCAATCGGCTTCTCTCCAGTTTGTTCAGTTAAGCTTTCGAAATGAAAGAAGCCGGTTGTCATGCACAGCTGCTCTAGATTTTGTCTGCTTCAGTTTTAATACATTTCTCTCAATGTAATTATCCGATCACTAGGTGGCTAACTTTCCTCAGTGAGTCTGACTGCACTGTAAACACAGTAAGCCAGTAACCCAACAGTGGCGAGCACTGTTATTTGGGTAACATTTGATTGTGCTTACTACTTTTGGGGCTTTTAGGAGTGCTCTGTTCCCCTGAGAACATTGTAGATTACCTGGTAGTTCTTGTTTATCCACCCTTTTAAAGTGTATTTCCACTTTTAGTCAAATTGCAGAAAAACTCAGTGTTCTCATTTACACAGCGTACCTAAAATAAAACAATTTCTTTAGATGAAGTTCTTTGAGCAATTTGAAAGTAGAAAAAACTGAGGGACAGGGTGAGCTTCCTTTTTATTAACCTAAATACTAACATTTAGGAAAGTAGATTCTTCCAAAACCGGCTATTAGAAGAAAGGAAAAAATGGAGATAACAAAAATCCTGGATAAGTGTAGGCTTATCAAAGTACGGACAGAAGTCTGTTAATACGTTGGGTGAAATACTGTACCTGCATTGGTTGGGTTGCGTGATCTCCCTTGGAAGGGGTCTCGGGCAACCATAATGAAAAAGGCTTGTGGGGAATGTCTATCCCTGAGCAGGTTTTAAGTTGTCCTCGATGTAGGGAATATCTTCGGGTGATTTGGAGGCTGGACTGCTCTTGTCCCGGATGTTGTATGAAGTTGTTGAAGAAGTTTGAGCAAAAATTAGTATTTCCTCCAGAGAGGTAAGCAAAGGTGCCTGGAGTCAAATAAAGAGTTCTGGATATTTTCTTGTAAATCACTTAGACTTGCAATTGATTTTTCTCATTACTTCTTGGGAACCCCCTTCTCATCCATCTGGTCCGGGCTGGACTTCAGTTTCTGTGTCAAGTATCCATTTCTCCTGTAGGTGGCAGTATAACCCTTGGTTGTTACCTTAAGCAGTGTCCCTTAATGCAGTGGTTCTCAACCTGTGTAACCTCAAGACCCATATTTGTCCTCGGTCATTAAGTCGCGACCCAAATCGCACTGCAATTGAATGCATGGCAGTGTGGGCTGCTGTGATGGAGCCCCATCCATATGTGCATTGCTTGTACAGCTCCCATGCGCACCTGTAGAGGTGTCAGGAGCCAGAATGTGATGTCACTCCAGTCCAGGCACCTCTACAGGACATGCGAGGGAGCTGTAAGCAATGCATGTATGGATAAAGCTCCCTGGCGGCCATACCCCCATCCCACAACACCAAGTCGACACTCTGCGCTGGGCAGCATATTTTGAATGGCTACTCGGTGTGAGAATGGTCAGTACTGCTCTAGGGGGAGGCTGAGGAGCCTCTCGCCTAGAAAAGTGGAAGGCATGTGGAGACCCACTGAACGCAGGGCCGCGACCCACTTTTGGGTCACGACCCACCAGTTGAGCACCAAGGCCTTGATGGATTCGGAGAAAAGGATTTTATGGTAAACACAAATTATTATTTAATTTTTTTGAATAAACTTTTTTTTATTTTCATACAAGCAGTACAGGATTTACAAAATATTGAATCATATACCAAATGGACATTAAAAGTAAAATATACAGTGAAGGAAACAGGTTAGTGCTCAAAACATTTTCACATGTTAGCTTCTATTGTTAGGGGGCTAGAGTACCACAACCTCGGATCATCCGGACAGAGGTTTAAGAGCATTCGTAGTCCCTCCAGGACTCCATTCTACTACTGGTACATTCCTCAAGGTGGGCAGTAAACCTTCAATAACAGAAAATTGCCTGTCCAGCTCATTTTTCACCCAGTTTGCTGCTCATATATTAGTGACTAAACTGTATGTATCGATAGAAGGTGCGCATGGAGTTTAGTCATGGGCATATTTATCAGTAGGATGATACGTATCCATGCGCATGTCTAAACCATTATTTTGAGAATTAAACAATTTAAGAAATTAACAAGTACCTCACTCCACTTCCAGGGTGTGTAACAATCTAAATTAACCTTGCTCCTGCACACAAATTATTTTTAATGTACGGTAAACAAAATTCAGTACTAGATGTAGTGGAAAAAACAGGCATTACACCTCCTCCCACTGCTGTTCCTATTCCTCACCCCACCCAATAATTATTTCCGGTCTCTACTCTTAGCATATTTATATGTAGCTTTTACACTCCTTATCATAGTGATATGGCTTTTGGCATGAAGAATAGAGATTCGGGAGATTGGGTTTCTGTAGGACTATTTCTCCCCTGGCATTTTCAATGCAAGTCCAAAAAATTTACCTGATTGTGGTGTTCCTCAAATGTAAAACCATTATCACTTGTGGGGTTTTTGTTTTATTTTTTTTAGGGGTGCGGAAATTAACGATTAATCCGTCGATTAATCGTTAATTTCTTTGATCAATCAAAATTATTTTGATCGATCATTACAGCACCCTGCTCAAGCTATAGAACATGGAATAGACTATGGCTGAAACTGACTATATTCTATTCCATGTTCTATAATGTCATTGTACTACCAGGAAATTACAAGTCGGCAATTCAGCTGCTACTTGTAGTTCCCTGTATGATGGAAGGCTGTTTTAATTACTGTCATTAACCCTTTCGCTGCCAACCCCTCCAGAACATTTTTCAAATCAGCTGGCCAAGCCATTTTTGAATTTTCTGCAATTTTTTCCTATTGATTTGATTTTCAACTGCTGCGTTGCTAGCGTTTGTGAAAGACCCCCCAAACCATATATTTTCTGAAAGCGCATGCCCGGTAGAATAAAAAGATGGTGATACTAAATTTGTAGGCCCTGCGATAATTGCGCAAATGTTTCTCAAATTAATATTAAACCGATAAAAATACACAATTCAATTGATAAAACACACTAAAATCAGTATCAGCGCACAAAAAATAATAATTTTCTGAAGGATCAGGATGTCCAGAATGTATGTGGAATGGCGGCTGATATAGTGCCTGAGGCTGCCGCCATTCAACATACATTCTGGACATCCTGATCCTCCTCACAGGCCGGTTCACATCTGGTTCCCAGACCCACGTAAGTACATTATACATATATATTGTTCCGGTCACCTTCCCTGATATGTTCGGTCCAGGCAGTCAGCTGACCTAGTTTTGCGCCCTCTTGTTGTTCCAACAAGGCTAGTTAGACCCCGCAGAGCCCTGCTACCCTGGTGAGGCCCCCTCAAAGCTCTGGTGAGACCCCCCTCTGTATGCGTTATTAATCGAAATTAGTCGATTAATCGATTTAAAAAAAAATTGATTAATCGAACAGGAAAATTTTAATCATTACCAGCCCTAATCTTTTTGTTAATTTAGATGTCTTAACATCTACAGGTCAGGTCACCCCCACACCAATATGTATATAATAAACTCCCAGTTTTCCAGCACCCATGGGAATTGGTAGAGCCTGCATAACTAGTTTCTGGTTGCTTGAGAGTTGCTATTTGATCAAATTGATGGTATTTGTTGTTTTTTATTTTGTATTTGTATGTATTTATCTACTTCCCATATCATTATGCAGTATTTGTTTTTTCTCTATTAAACTTAAATTTTTCCTTTCAGAACATGGTGATGAGTTTCCGGGTATCTGATCTTCAGATGCTTCTGGGATATGTCGGACGCAGCAAAAGTGGCTTGAAGCATGAGCTTGTCACGCGAGCTTTGCAATTGGTGCAATTTGATTGTAGCCCTGAAGTCTTTAAAAAGATAAAAGAGCTCTATGAGACAAGATATTCAAAGAAGCCCAATGATTTAGTTCCCACAGCTGCAACTCAACTGCCACCATCACATCGATCACAAGACTCTTTGCTCATTCATCCTACTTTTGACCATGGGACAACTGCTTCTAGGACTGCTTCTTCCCTTTCGCAACACAATATGGACTACCAATCTGTATATGCAAAACATGTCAATGGCATATCTCGGATACCTCCCAAATCGATGAGCAAGCCTGAGGTGCGACTTGTCAAGCTACCTTTCTACGATGTGGTTGATGAGCTTTTAAAGCCAACAGAACTTGGTAAGATGCAATTTAAAAAAAAGTTGTTTTCAAATGAGTCAATACCATTCCCTCTGTGGCCTTTGTCAAGCTACAGCTCTTTTATGATTTTGTTATTAGAACTCGGCCACGAGGCAGGGCTTTTGTGGAGAAAATGCTGCAGATACCTCGTGGCAGAGACTGGAGACACAGGAGTTTGAAAAAGCCAGTGGTGCCAGTGGGGTTTTTAATCGGCATATGCAGAAATCTCGTCCGAAAATGGCACTCATGTCAAAATGCCGAAAGTACCATCTTTCGGCCGAAATTGCGGTGCATGCATGGTTTGTCTACTCCCCGCTGGGCGCTGCTGTGTCCCCTCTGACACAGCGCAGCGTCCAGCAGGGAGGAGAGAAACTGTCACCACCAATATGTTATCACATGGGGGGGGTGGCTTGTAAGCCCCCCCCTTTTGTGATGGCAATTAAAAGTTAATAAAGTAAAGTCCCCTGCGAGCACGCACGTCACGTAAGCATGCGTCGGGTGCGTCTGCATACTAAAACAACTATTGCGCTACATGTTGGGTATCGCCGCACACGCAAGAGTGAGAGCAATAGTTTTAGGGCCAATATTTACGCGTATCTCTAAACTGATGACCTGTAGGGGCTGTTAAAGCTTTGTGTATGGACTTTTTGGGGTACTGAGTTCTGTTGCAGTTTCGCGGGCGCATACCTGGGCATGTTGGGTCTTCCAACCTCATCTTAATTTTTTCAAAAAAATGGTTGCGGAGGACGGGTTTGATGGTGGAATGGGGTACAGAGGACGGGTATGATGGTGCAGGGATGGAGAGGACGGGCATGGTGGTGGAATGGGGTGCAGAGGGCAGGTATGATGGTGGGATGGGGTGCAGAGGACAGATTTAGCGGATCAAAGAACCTGGATTGTGCATCCGATAAGAGGGTGGGTGATCATTTCCCTCTGCAAAGCCCGCTAAATCCAAAGCAAGCAGGACAGCGGAATGGGGGGAGGAACCCTGTTCAATAGGCATCCATCGCTTGTCAACCAGTTACGCCATTCAAATGCCTGCGCCATGTGCACTACAAGATAGTATCGTTGGGGGTCGGGAAAACCTATGCCGCCCATCGATTTTGGCAGGGCCCTGTTCAAATGGTGTGCGCTATTGGACCATAGGAAAGATGCAAATTCACTTTTCGCCTGCCTCAGGAAGTGCAATGGGACATGGACCGGTAAGGTTTGGAGGTGATGCAATAGTCGTGGGAGAACTTTAATTTTGAGGACATTGGGCCTTCCAAATGGATTTGGCACGTGTCTTCTTCGCATGAGATGCCAGGGATATGAAAACTCAGATGTAACATTTTATGTGCTTCCCACACCGTCAGGGGGGCGCAAGCCAGGAAGGTATTCTGATGGAAGAACAGTGACCGTTCCTGCTCAACGCGGTCTTTGACAGTTGGATCGTCCAGAAGGGTATCATTAAGAGTCCATTGCCAGGGTCTGGGCTTCTCACCATGGATCACCATCTCAATCAGGACTGGAGCGTGGTCTGAGACCGAGATGAGATCAATGGCCGAAGTGCGCACCCTGTGCAGGTCACCTTGCTTGACCAAAAAGTAGTCCGTGCGGGATTGACTTGTGAACAGATGAGTCAAACAAATAATCGCGGTTGGGTGCATAAGACACGTCCACTAATTGGTCCACATGGAGGGTTTTCCGGAAGCTTTTCAGAAAGGGATATGAAAGATGTGAGATTCCCCTGGAAATATCCAATCGATCAAGCGCCATGTTGAAGTCTCCTATCACCACTATACCCTCCGCAAAGTCGGCCAAAGAAAGTAGACGTTCCGCCAAGAAAGGAATTTGGTCAGAGTTAGGGGCATAAATGTTCACAAGCGTCACCAATGTGCCAAAGACATGGCCCTTTAGAAATATGTAACGGCCGTTCCCATCCACACTTGTGGAAAGATGCTGCCATCTAATGTGCCTAGACACTAGGATACTCACCCCACGAGATTTGGCTTCCGGAGAAGCACTATGGTATACGTGGGGGAATCTGGCATCCGACAATTTTGGGATGTTGTCCAGACGGAAGTGGGTCCCGTGAAGGAATGCCACCTGAGCTCGGTGCCGCCATAGATCCCCCAACACTCTCTCTCTCCCTTTTTTTTTTTTTTTTTTTTTTTTTTTTTTTTTTTTTTAAAACCTCACCCCACTGCCCAGCCATGGGAAACAAGCACCAACAGACACACCAGGACAAAGAAAGGAGAGGGTGAGAAGAGTAAAAGGGTGTGGGGGGAAGCGAGGGCTTGCAGTAGAAAGGGGAAGAAAAATTAAACGGCAGACAACAGATACAGACTAATACAGGGAACAGGAAACGTGTGGATAAACTAAAACAAAGCTACCTTCCGCCTTACAGACAAAGAAGGGGCTTATGTGGTGGAAACGGCAAACAAAGAAGCATGCAGAGATGCTGAGAGGGATATTTGGCTTCCCAGCCCAGTCCACCAGACTAGTGACGCGCGATCACGCATCACCGGCCGCAGAGGCAGACTGTTGTGGTCGGGGAGGTCCACCCGCTACAGGAAAAAACCCTTAATTAACAATGGGGGGGGGGGACACTTTCGGAAGCCCCAGGTCTTGGCTCCCCCAACTGCTAAACACCAAGGGGATGCCACAAAACTCCAGAGCTGCCCTAAACACAGCAGCTACCCGCCCTGCTGGGGGAGCGGTGGATTGTGTCCCAACAGTATCACCCAGGGGGGACTCAGGTGGAGGCCCAAGACAAACGCCCTGAAGTTTTAAGGCCCTCACCCCTCCAGAGCTGAGCCCACCCCCCATGAGGGTCCCCAGCAGGCACAGCCCAAGGGGTCCATCCAAATGGTAGAGGGGTGCCCCAGCCCTCTCGCAGGCCCAGCTCCATCAAAGCGGCAGGCCATGCGGGCAAGGCAGCCGCCACCCCACCAACACTGAGGAACACCCAATGTAATCGCACATGACCCAAGAACCGTGCCCCCGAAGACCCTGATTATTAGAAGGGCAAACTTCACGCAAAGTCAGGTTGTGTCGGGCAGGGCTAACCGGAACAGACCATTCGACTATTAAATCAGAACGCATATTGGCATACCTGGGCACGGACTTCCCAGCAGGGCCAGACCCCCTAAAATAGAAACCAGGAACCCCGCCCAGGAGCTTGACAGTGATCGCCTGCAGCGTTCCCATAATCCTAACCACCTGTAGGAAGGGGGGGGGGGGGGGGGGGGGCGGCGGCAACGGGGGCCCCATCCGGTACCACCTGAGCAAAGGCTCAGCAGACACAATACTAAATAATAAAATAAGGCAGTGTGGGAGAGCATCACGTAATCGCTTCCGGGCCCGGGAAGAGGCCGCAAACGTCCGCGGCGCCTGCCAAGGAGAGACTACCAGGAGACGGATCGAGTTCCGGAGTAGTGCCCCGGATAGTTAAGGGCTGTAAGCGGCGTTGGCTGGAACAAACCCGGTCATGGTCTGGATCAGTCATCACTCAACGGGAATATGCCCCCAAAATCTCGGGGCAACGCTAGGGGTCAGGGTAAGGCACATCTAACCATGCCAGAGGGGAAAGCGGCAGGAAAAAATAAGGGTATTTTCGTCGAAGGTCGGATCTGTCAATCTTCCAGTGCCTGCAGTCCAGGCTGCTGGTAGAAGCCAATAACCTGAGGGGGAGATTACAAGAGTTTTCACTCCGATAAAATCTTAACAAAAGCTTATCAAAGGGCGAAAAAAGATCATATATTGGGAAAATTGAAGCCTGATAAAAAGAAAGAAAAAAATGAAAATTGTGACTTCGCAGATATTCATCACTAAAGGATAAATTAGTGAAAAGTGAATTTAATACAAACAAAAAATCGGGATGTTGCAGATACCCTGGAACTTACCAATGCCAGAAATGTATATTTTGTCGCTTTATTCATGTGGGATCACAGATTGTCACCTCGAGGGGCCAAACTATTCGGAGTAAACATTTCGCAAATTGTGAGACGTAAGGAGTCGTATATTTGTTATCCTGTCAGTGCGATGTGTTTTATGTTAAAACTGAGAGGATGTTGAAGAGGATCACGGGCCGCTATATCGGAGATCCCCTGTTGCGGGATACATTTCATAATAGTACTCAGGATCTTCATTTTTTTTTTGTCCTGGACCGTGTACATAGATCAAATCGTGGGGGAGATTGGGACAAGCTTTTGCTACAATGTGAATGTCGATGGATGCATCTCACTAAATCCTATGAAGAACCGTGTATAAATGACATGATTAACTTTAGTAGTTTTTTTATGAGTTGAGTCCCGTTTCAAAATGTTCCTATATCTATGACTTCCACATATGTGCCATTGAAGTATGGGATAAATGTGTTAGTATATATTTAACATTATTAAAATGAAATGTAGATTTTATCTTTATATATGCATATAGCTTTTGTGGTAAATAATGATCCTATGTAAATGGCTTTTATGGTCCTCTGTCCTACTCAATATGAATACGTTGATTGTACTAATTACTTCTATTGAAATCAATGAGTACTGTGGAACGCAAAATGGACGTTATCTAATTTTTTGGAAACTAATTGGAATGCAAGGCAATTACGAATGGGATTGATATTTCCTGTCCTGTCCTGGATATAAACTATCCAGCTGGAAGTACAAGCAAGCTACGCCCTTATGACGAAGCGCCTGTGGGGGAGAAACGCGTAAAGGAATAGCGTGGTGATTGCCTCTAATCTCAGTCTGTGGATCCCCTTCAGACCCGAATCCCATTGTTTGGGATGTCATTATTCATCATATTGGATACACCCAGAGCCGTTTTTATCATTTCATTTACCCTCACACCGAAAGGATATGTTTCGGATTTTGTCTCTTTGGTTTTCATAATTGTGAGTTGGCTCGTATGTGTGTTGCACATGGAATTTCACCTTACTACAAATTATCCCTGTGATTGATCCTGCTTTTGAGTTTGCAGTGATACGCTCTCTTTACACACCATGCTATTGGATCTCCTTCTGGATTCAGATGTTTGAAGGTTCTATATTAACACTCCTTATATATGGTTTACCGAGGTTCTAGATTGTGCAATATATATTTACAGATTTTAATATAATGTGTTTTTTGTTATATTTTTTACATGACAACATAGTTGCAGCATGAATTGTGTGGTGAGATCTCCTTTAAAGGGGACATGTGGATTTTCTGCAATAACGTATTTAATTGTGTTTATATGTTTTCAAATACGCTATTAAGTTTAACATAATTAAAGGTGTTTTGCTTCTTTTCATTTGTATTCAATATCCGGTGCATCACGTTGCAGTGTCCCAACAGTAGTCGGCAAAGATTGACGAATTCCAGTTGCCTCGATCATTTTTCTATTGTAGCAATGTCCTGGTGAAACCTTACAGATCACAGATATTCCAGTTGTACTTGCTGTACTAGATGAGCTTCAGCAACATTTCCATGTTTTCCTAGGTTTCTTTCATGTGTGCTGCATACCCAACAGGTATTGAAGGGTGAACGTTGCCATTGTGTAACCGAACAGCTTTGAGGCTTAACATTGACGAATCAATGGAGATGGCACTCTTGTGGGTCATGGTCACAACCGAAGGCAGAGAACAATTCTTCGATGTCAACACAGAAACGGAGACTCAACTTGTGCAAAGCATTTGGTTATATCATCTTGGCGGCTTTGAAAAACAAATTTTTGTACCTGGTGACAGGAAACGCCATTCCTGCAGTCTCAAACCCAGCAATTTGGCTTTTGCTTTTGACAGACCCAAATCTCTGACCAGATTGTTTAATTCTGACTGTTATATGTTTAATTTGTTAAACAGTGTGCACTTCTCTTTCACAATAGAGGATGGTTAGTAATGTAGTATTTTTTTTCTTTACATTAAAAATTTGTTTGATTTCCGTATGATTCTTCTGAAATGTTGACTTTTTCATACATTTTTTTTCCTACAGTTGCTCAGAACAGTGAAAAACTTCAAGACAGCCCATGCGTATTTGTCCTTTCGCCAAGACAAGTCGACTTGATAAAGAATTCAAGGTACTGGTACTAGCTATATTAACATGTATTGATACTGAGTTACAAGATCTTCAGTACCTCAGTGCTTGAGAAACATGGCCAGTTTATCATGATAAAACAATTTAGCTCATCATATTTTACATTTTCTTTATCGTCCTTTTGAGAGACACAAATGGTAGATCATCTTAGACCATGGGTTATACTGCCACTTTCAGGAGCTTTGGGACACAGACAAACGTTGTCAGATTCCTGTATAACTGCCTCCAAGTCAGTTTTTTTTATTAGTGTCCTAGGAAGCTGGAAATTATGTTCTCCTTTGCTGAGAAACTCTGATTTCTACTTTTACTATTTTCCTCTCAACATAAGCTATCCTCAGTAGATGTGGTTTTATTTTTTTTTTTTTTTTTAATTTAGACAACTAATATGCAGCTAAACTTAGTCTCTCTCTTGCAGCTATCGGTGTATCTAAAGCAGTAGCTTTGGAGGCTGGTCCCTGGCCCTGCTGAACCAAAAATTGTGGGGCTAGCCTGGAATGCAACCTTCAGGCACTAGGCCTGTGGGGCTTGAACTTGGAGTATTGTTTTAGCCACAGCACTCCTCCCAGGTCCAGAGCACAACCTCTAGTGTGACCTAGTCTCTGAAGTTTGAGTATGCCCATGGATGGGGCAATGATGGCCTTAAATGTAACGTTTAGGTACTAGGCTCTGCATTTTGGCATATTCCAGATCCATCTGTACGTTAGCGACCGAGCACTGTCCAGTTTCATAGTGCTACCAGCCTCTGGTGTAACTCAGTCTTTGAGTTACCCCAAAGGCTGTCCGTTCTTCTGGAGGGCGGCTAATTTTGTTCACCATGTGTGTAAAGCAGCCACCGCTCCAAGCTCGTTTCTTTGATGGACTACAATCTCAATACAAAATAGTAAATTAAATGTGAGATTATAGACCATCACAGGAGGGAGCTATGACCGGTGCCTACTTTACAACACACAGGGACCATGTGGAACAAAAGTAGCCACCCTTCAGAAGGAAGGGCATTTTCGCAAAAATTCCGAGATTATTTGATCTACAGCCGAGTGTTAAACAAATAAGGCACAGTATAGTTAATACTTAAGGTACTTTTAATGCGTTTTAAGATTCAACTCCTGAGTTTAGTGTCACTTTAACCTTAACAGGCCTGTTATCAAACTGGTTGATGGGTCCTATAAGTTGAAACAGTTGAGTTCCTTATTTAAGTCTCACTTTGATTACCTCTAGCTCTCTTCTGCTTTTGTAAACTCCCTGTTCAGTACAAGATCACAAGAGGAGACAGAGCAGTGTCCAGCAGCTGTCTATCTACAAGCTTGCAGAAGGAAGGAATGTGGAACTGGGAGCAGTGTATTGGCTTGCCTTGCTGTGCCTGTGTGTTTTGTGAAGATGGATACAGCTCACACACTCACACACACTCCTGCAAGAGAAAAGAGCCACCCTAGAACAGGATATCGGGGCCAGTGCTCACGGAACCAGCTGATTCTGCAGCGAACTAAAACTTTTAGTTTAAGAAGCAGCATCCATTGTATGTGGTTTTTAATCAGGATTTAAAATGGCTTAAAACCGTACTGTTCTCTGTCCTCTCATGGCAATGGTTTTCATTTGTGAAACTGTCTCCCATGAAAAGGAAGATCCCATTTTCGGTTCTGGTACCTATGTGAGAGGCAGCTGGGACACTGCGCTCCCACTCTGTAGGCATTCCTGCATATAGATTCGGTACATTATCCCCACCTTGGGCCACATATAAGCAGCAGCTTGGTGGACCGCCGTAGAATTCTTTCTGGTAAAAACCAGGACCCTTTCTCATTCCTTGCTACATGTGACTAGAATTGTGCAGCCCATTCCCGACCCCCTCATGGGAGAATATGATGAATGAAGGCGCCCATGGAAAGATTGCTGCAGCAGTAGCTACACTACTTAACCATTGCCGTCCGGCCATCGTAAAATTACGGGCAGACGGCGGATCCTTTCCATCCGGGAAGGATAACGGCCGTTACCGGCTGTCTGATACAAGCGTTTAGCCGGCTGATCGCTTGTATGATGTCGTATGGTGCGGCCCTGCCTCCTTCACCGCTGCCGGTTATCCCGGCCACCGCTGTCCACCCTGCAGTGCCTGGAACCGAGACAACCGGCACAGCGGTTGCTCGAAGAGAGGAGGAGCGATCAGCATTTCCCACCGCTTATCTCTCTAAAGCCGGAAGCGATGTGTATTACATCACTTCCGCCTTTAGCTGTCATTTCTAAAGGCGGAAGAGAGCGTTTTGCAAGACAAGCGCTTTGGATTACAAGCTTTCTTCCGGAACGAATTATGCTCGTAAACCAAGGTATTACTGTATATAGTAAAGAAAGCTCTATCTGTCCCTAAAAAATGGTATAAAATTAATTTCAGTACAGCGTTGCATAACTGAATGTCAACATATGTCAAAGTACTGCAGCGCTGACTACTGAAAAATGGCCTGGGCAGGAAGGGGGTTTAAAACCCCGGTCAGCAAGTGGTTAAACCCTATATCACAGAGGTAGTCTGCAATTCAACAAGGCCTCCTACTAGTCTAAGTATCTTTCTACACTGGCTTGTTCTTAGTCCCCATTCACACCTAGGTGTACTATGAGCTTGCATCACTTTTTGTTCCTGTGTTTGCTACGTGTCCCCATTGGTTTCAGTGAGTTCCCGCACATGCAACAAACGCGGAAATGTAGTCCATGTACCCAAATCTGCCACATGCGTTTCAGGGTTTTTTTAACGTACGCAGACATTGGGGGGAAAATGTTTTCCTCAGCCACATTTGGGGTGCCAAGAACTCACATTTCACGATTTTGATCCGTTTTGTGAATATTTGTCAAAGCGTGCATTTTTGTACACATTATTAGCACGTTTACTAAACATTTATGATGTGACAAACAGCGCATTTCCTGTTTGGGAGATCAGTTAATCAAGTCTGTCTAAATTGTCTGTGCTAGACCGCATGTCTCAGTCCCTGCAAGCCAAGCTGGACTACCTAACCTACTACTGAACCTACGGAAAATATTGGCCTCCCGGAAACTTGTAAACCCCAGATGCTGGCAGAACTATATATTCTACTATCCCAGAGATGTTATTGTGCTCTCTCCACCACATAAGGGGAGGCAAGGCCCGTCTGGGACCTCCTCAAAGTGACAACCTCGAGCCAATCGATTGCTGGAAATTGTGTGCCAAAAAAAATCCTCGGCAGCAAAAGGTTTAAAGGGACTCCCCACGTCACTTATACAATTTTGTGGCAATTTTCTATTTTCTTTCCTCCAATAACAATTTTTGGATTTTTTTAAAAAATCTGCTTTGGGGGTATGTCTGGAACATGAGGCGGGTAAAGCTTTCAACAGAGGTAGGATTGTTTCCTATGCATCAGCCTATAGAAAACAAACTTTAAAGTGGACCTTTCCACTCAAAATCAAATTCTACCAATGCATCCCTCTATGTATAATTAATAATAACATAGACATGTTGGGTGTAAAATACTGTGATTTTTAAAATACACTTGCAGAGCATTCACTTGTTTTGAAAGTGCAAATTACTTCAGTTTGCCAACACAATGCACACTGGGAGTGCCTTGTCATAAACAGAGCATTGCTGGAAAATCTCATCTGGAGATCTCGGGGAAAGGCATTTTTCTCCCCTGAGATATACATGGTCGCATGTCCCAAAAATCAAGTAAGGCAAAGAATACAAAGCTGGCAATTATCTAGAAGTATGTGTTTGTAGATTGTCATTGCTAAACATTTCTAAAGGTGTGTTTTTTATTTTTTTTATTTTACAGTTATGGGTAAAGGTCAGCTTTAATGTCTTGTCTTGAGGCTAGCGATTTTTTTCATTTAATAACTGCACAATCACAACTTAGTAGTGACCCATTACTGTTGTATTGCCGAGATTGGGAACATATAAAGTAACAGTTTGATCTCTGGGCGGATTGATGCAAACAAATCATCTTGCTGTGACTTATGTTATTATAACTATGGCATCACAATGGGGAAATTGGCAAGACTAGTCAGCGAGGTATTGTCCCACCCATTTTATGCGGCTTAAGGTGACATTAAACACAAATTCATTAAAGTACCCTAACTATTAACAAAGATGCAGCTTATTTGTGTATCACTCGGCTGTAGATCCTTAAATCATCTCTGTATTCATGCTGACACTGTTACTCCTTCTGGGGGCTACTTTTGCTCCCCATTGGCCCAGTGTGTGTTTTGTAACATAGCCACCGCTCAAAGCTCGCTCCCATGTTGGACAATAATCTCAATACAAATTGGTAAACCAAATGTGTGATTAGAGTCAATCAATGGAGTAAGCTTGGAGTGGTAGCTGCTTTACCACACACCTACCATGGGGAACAAAAGCAGCCACCTCCAGAAGGAAGGTCAGTGTCAGTACAAATTCAGAAATTTGAGGATCTACAACTGAGTGATACACAGATAAGCTACATTTTTGTTAATAGTTAAGCTACATTTTTGTTAATAGTTAAGGTTTAGTATCACTTGAACTCGTCTGACAACCTTATCTCTGATTCGACTGAAATAAATGGGTCTTACAGCAATTCTAAAGGTCTTTTGTATAGTGCAAATATCATTGGTAGACATATGGCCATTTCTAGTGGCTATTTGCCCTCTAGGGCCTCTAATCTGTACAGTTAGCACATACAAATATTACGAACAGCGCTCTCGGATTGGGCCAAGGGAATAGGGTGCTGTAGCTCTGCCTCGGCTGCAGCCCTAAGAGACAGGAGGAGTGCCTGCACTAGTGAAACACAAAAAACGAACGTGAGGGCGCAAGGCTAGGGGGACTAAGAAACTGATAGTAGCACAGTGGAGAAAGTAAGAGGAAATGGTTCACTTACTTTAAGTGGGTCTCGGGACCAGATGGATGTGTCAGTGTGTCCGTGTCACCGCTGGAGCAATGTGAAGTGCCGGTGGTATGAGGACTGACGTCAGGCTGGGCTGCAGCTGCGGGTGGAGGAGATCGGGCTGTGAGATGTGCGTGTCTGGGCCAGTGTCCGGGCCGTGGTGGAGATGCAGGATGGAGAATCGGCCGAGGTGGTGGTAAAGAGGGGAAGGATCAGGTTGGTGAAGCAGTGGGTGGAGGCTCGGGAGCAACGCGTTTCGAGGATGTTACCTCTTTATCAAGCTCATTAGGAATGGTGTAACGACGGTGGGAAACCGCCGATTTAAGTGTGACAGCTGGGCGGAGTTTGGAGAAGGTAGGCGGCGCCGTCATGAGTGACAGCTGTTCGGTCTCGACGTAAGTCTGGGGATTCCGTGTGTGCCTTAGATGTGGGGATAATTGAAGGACTGTGACTAAGGCGTATAAGGGAAATAAAAACAATGGCTAGTTTTATAATAAAAGTGTGGACAGTGGAACCCTGAGTGATTTAATTAAGAGCGGCATGATTCTTATTGGTATGACAAACGATCTCTAGAGTCTAACGGGGATGAGTATACAAGAAGGGGCTATTGTAAGTAGAATCAAAGCTTGGGGCTTATATTAAGGGTATTCTATATGGGGAGAAGACTATTAAGTATTCATAGTGTAAAGGTGAAGATTATGGGGGTGAATTGGAGCTTAGATGGTAAAGTATAAAATGAATGAAACAATTTCTTAAGATATAATTAAAATTAAAAAATTGTGGAATTTAAAATATACTGGAGAGTCGATGATGCCAATGGTGGGAATTAAGATCTATAAGGGGATGAGAAAGGAAATTGGGGGATGGGGCAAGGTCACTGAAGTGGTCCAGTTTCTGTATAGGCATGCGGCTCGGACTAATGGTAGATGCCTAATGAGGGACCTGTGTTCGTGCTGATGGACGTGAACATCTATAAGGGGGCGGAGCCAATACGATTGAGTGTCCAGGGCCTTCGGTGGGCCTCAAAGAATTATAAAACGGTAATCTGTACAGTTAGTAAACCTCAATGCTGACCTTTCAGGCATACACTGATGCTGGTTTTTCAATATCGAGTAAGAGCACCTATTTTCTAAGTCGGTACTGATACCTGTACTTCAGGTGTCCATGGAGCTGGCTCACAGGCAATCAGGAAACCGGGCAGCATGTCATTACCTGCTGCCCAGCTTCTTGATTGCTTGGGTAAGCCGGCTCCTTGCTGTTTGTCCGGAAAGCCGTGTTGCCTCGCAGCACTGCCGGTCAGAGGAAATCTCCCTCTGACTGGAAGGTATCTGAGCATTTGGGGGAGTAAGAGTACTCACCCAAATACTCTGTATCTGTACCGATACTAACATCGATATCTGTACATCCCTAATAGCTACAACAGAAATATTTTGTTATTGGTGGCCCCGCGAATGCTAAGGCACCTGGGCCCGATGCGTTTACCCCAGAATTCTTTAAGGTGCTAAAAGATGAAATTCTAAAAACTATTTTGGGTGTGTTGTATAAATCTATGTGGCAAGGGGCGACCAAACCCTGCCATGAGGAATGAGGCCTATATCAAATTGCTGCCCAGGAAAGGGAAGGGCCATACCCACCCAGGATCATACAGGCCTGTTTTTACTGTTCTTTTTTGTTTTCTTTTCTTTAGCCCGTGGATGTGCGTCTAAACAAACTTCCCCCTGTGAACAAAAAAAGTGAACCGTGAAATCACAGCACACAAAAACGTGCACAAGGGTGCAAGGTCCTTCAATAAAGAAGGGACCTAGATTCCCGACATACTCCCTCCTGGGTGGGAGGAGAAAGAGAACCCTATATAAGGGCACAGAATCTCCTCCCAGCATCAGGAATAGGCCCAGAAGAAACCTGCACCTTCAGCATCTGTGGGTCAAATAGAAAAATAAAGTGTCAATCGTGGATATAGTGCTATAAATAAAGCTAAAGTGCCAGTGCACCACTCTGACAGGCCTTAGGGGCCGGAGTGCAAAAAATATTGCCCCAGACTAGCCATAAGGCCTGTCTTGGAGGAGTAGTGCAGAAAATTATGCAATATGGTGTCGTGACCAAGTGCACAGTGAATCACTTTGTGGGGTCCTGCACCCTAAGTGATTTTCTGATGCACCCCTGGGACGCCACCCCCAGGGGGCACTAACACCACGGGCTTCTGCTGCCCCCGAACCCTCCAGCCTCGACCAAGCTTCGCATCCGTTCAGTCAGTAGGCAATAGTGCCGAGGAAACTCCCCCCTTCTTCCAAAAAGGAATCGCCTCAAGCACCTACCTTTTACTCCTGAAGGTACTAAGCAACTGTTCGTCCCAAGGACAGTCCATGATTTTCCCCTCTGGAACTGATGAGAACAGATACTACACTTGATCTTAGCCAAAAGGCCGAGAAGCGATCTGTTTTTACTTTTCAATGTAGATGAGAAAATTATTTTGAGTATTATAGCCCATAGACTGTCACATCTTCCAACTATCATCCATCTAGCATAGGTCGTCCTGACTAGAAGAACTGCAGTCATAAATATCCATAAAGTTCTTATGGCTTTGGAGGTGGCATAGGCTCCCTAACTGAAGAACATGCCATTGTTTTATAGGATGCTGATAAAGCGTTTGGTGGTTTTTGGCAATGTTGCCTTTTTGGATTTAGGGGGCATGTCCTTTCCTTCCAGGAACAGATATGCCTCCCCAGTGGCATGGATATGGATTCAGGGAGCTTTGTTTTTGGCCTTTGAATTACCTAAAGGGACAAGGCAAGGTTGCCCTTTATCACCCCTATTTAATTGGGCTCTGGAGTGTTTTTTTTTTTTTTAAATTGACAATTTTTATTGGTTTTTATAAAGGAACAAGACATATATTATTGTATCTAAACAGAGAGCCAGTCCTTCAACAGATCTGGGGACAGTGAAAATGAACAAACACGACTTCACATCAATTCCGTCTTACATCTTTGCTATTTCTTAAAGTTAAGTAAAGCTAAGAGACTAAACAAGTAGTACTACATCTGTAGTGGTGATTGGTTCATGAAGGCCTACATCTGTCTTGCTAATGATTCTTGACATGTCTTAATCCAAGATTAGGAAAGGAAAGAAGAGAAAAGAGAAGAAAGAAGAGTTAAGGATAGGACATAAAAGACATTCCACTGGAAAGCTCATATGTGTTAATGGTTTGAACCAGGACGTTTCTTTTCTTTTACGGGTAAATAATTTGCGAGTCGGTTAGCCAAGATCTTGATGAAGATCTTAAAATCCGAATTAAGAAAGGCGATGGGTCTATAATTGGCGCATAACTTACTATCTTTGTCTGGTTTTGGGAAAACTGTGATGTGTGATGATAAAAACGTGTCAGGGATGATATCCCCATGTAAGAAACCATTGTAAAGATCAGTCATATGTGGGAGAAGGGCCTCTACATATGTCTTATAGTATAAGTAGGTGAAGCCATCCGGACCTGGTGATTTACCCATTGGGAGGGCACGGATAGTGTCCTGTATTTCCTTCTGGGTAATATCCGCGTTCAATTCCTGTAGTGCTTTCACTGTAATACGTGGTAAAGCACTTTCGTCCAAATAATTTTGAATTCGGGAAGCTAACACCCCGTCTGTAGTATTGAACGCTGGGTCGGAAAGATTAACGAATTATAGTAGTCCCGGAATATTTTAGCCATCACGTCAGGATGATGTTGTAGTGTTCCCCCACTATCTCTTATGGAAGTCAACCTCCCCATACCTATGTTTGTTTGTAGTTTTCGGGCCAGTAGGGTATGGGCCTTATCTCCCCTTTCATAATAACGCTGTTTTAAATAGGTCATAGATACCGCTACCTTGTGTAGTTGTAGATGACGCAAGTGTGCTCTGTTCTTAATTGACTATGGATAGATTTGGAGGGGTTCGTGGCCAGCCGCTGCTCCAGTCCTATGATTTCGTCCTTTAATCGTTTTGTGGTCGCCTGTCTGTCCTTCCTAAGCTTAGATGCTAAAGCTATACAATGTCCCCGAATAGTAGCTTTATGTGCTTCCCAAATGGTCGATTGTTGTGAAACCGATCCCCCATTGAGGTCAAAATAGCTATCTATAGCAATCATTTGACTGACGTCCCATCAGCTTCTCAACGAGGATGCCGTGGAGTAGAGGCAGGAAGAGGTTGGGAAGCCCTGCTGGTTGGAGTGGAGGTGGAAGTCAGTTGATCAAATCTTGCATTCCGTTTGCCTGGGGTAATTCTCTGCCATGGGGGCGGTTCCGGACCCATTTTGGGTAGTGGGTCCCATCCGGTCAGGGAGGCTCTGGAGTGTTTAGCTAGGTTTTTATTGCATCCCTGTCTTCAGGGAATTGGCATAGGAAAGGAAGAATTGAAAATGGCTCTCTTTGTAGCCGACATACCGTTGTTCACCTCCCCACCATCGCAAGATATCGTTGCACATTTTTGCTCCTCCTCAGGCCTACACATTAATTTTTCAAAAAGTTAAATCCTTCCTCTGACTCAGGTAAAAAATGCATCATGGAAAACGGCACATGGAATTTAGAGTGGCATTGCAATGTAATGTCTACTTATTTGGGCATTAAGGTGGTGAAAACCTCTTCCTTTCTGTATCCACTTAACTACCCTCCTTTTGATGGCTAAAGCTGTTAGGGAATTGGAAATGTGGGGGGACTTCCCCCCTCCTGCTTTTTGAGAGAATTTAACTAGAACATGCCCAGTTTTGTTAAATTACTTTATCCTATGTAAACTATTCCATTTACTTTTGAAACCTAAAGATGCTCAACATCTTAATCTAGCCATGATGCAATTTCTGTGGTGACATCCAAGAATTTTACTTGGAAAGCTTTGGCTCCCAAAGAGAAGTGGGGTGGGCACATTCCCAACATTTCGCTATACAATACTTGTTTACTGTGAGATGTGCTTGTCCAGATACTCAAATACTTAATTGGAATTAGCCATGGCTTCCCTTTTGGGATCTTAATGTAGTCTTCCACAATAAATTGCTAGCTCTCTCTTTAGCATGCTTATGTCTTAACGCTTTGTTCTGAGATACTATTGAGATGTCTGCAGGGCACTTAAGCTTTCATCTTCTATTTAATCTCGCTGCACTTTGGTTCGTAACACTGTTTCCTCATGGGGTAGAACATGCAATCTTTCAGTCATAGCATCAAAAGTGTGCCCTGAGTTCTAGTTGAAAGAGCATCTTTTAAAGACTGCATGCTGAACTTCAGAAAAATCTGCACAATAAAACATTTTTTGGTAGATGGGTAAGTCTTTATTGGCAAAAACTTTTAACAGGGTTGAGATTGCTCAATTGACCCCTTCGTGACCAGTGGCGTGCATAGTAAGTCAGTGGCAGCAGGCCTTCATGACTGAGGCCTTTTTTTTTATTTTTTGCACGCATGTTATATTCCACATTTTAGGCCTGAAAATGACTTAAAACCCCCAAACATTATATATTTTCAGAATGCCAAGACCCTATAGAATAAAATGGTGGTAGTTGGTGGTAATGGTGGCAAATTTTTATGTTGTGCAATATTAGCGCAACTCCTTATTAAACCCCCAACATTTAGTGAAAAATTTAATAAAATGTCCCAAAACACAACAAAATACCCATTTTTTTAATGAAATATAAAAGATGAGGTTACGAGTAAAACGATACTCAACATGGTCAGGTTACAAATTGCGTGCGTCCGTGAAACGGCGAAAAACTGCAGTACCCCAAAAAGTCCATAGACGCTTTAAAAGCCCCCACAGGTCATCAATTTAGTGATACCCCAAAATACTGGACCTGTAGAATTATTGCCCTCACTCCGGCGTGCGCGGCGATACCCAACATGTGTAGCTCGTTCGTCGTTTTCATACGTAGGCGCACCCGATGCGTGTTTACGTGGCGACGCGCGTGCTCACGGGGGCGGGGGACTCTAAAAAAAAAAAAAAATTTTATTAGATTTATTTTATTTAAAAAATTTTTTTTTTTTACAAGCCCCCCATGTGATAGCAGATGGTGGTGACAGGTACTCTTTAAGGTGATGCTGGGGGTCAATCGCTTCTGTTGTAAAGCCGACAGTCGACTTTACAAGTTTAAGAGAGTCCCGGCGGCAATAGCCGCTGGGACTCTGTTTAAACCGCCCCGATGCTGGCGACGTACACTGTACGTCAGTCACGAAGGGGATAAACAGACTAAAGCCACCGGGACTCTGTTTACATTTGTAGAGGCGCCAACTGGCTTTACAATAGAATTGATTCTGGCGACTCAGCTGACTTCAGATCGCTTCTATGGGCCAGTAAAGTTCCCGACACCCTCGCCGCATTTTCCGGGCTCCGCTGCCCCTTCTACGGGCCTGGGACCTGTATCTCGGGTATCGTTGGGAAGCTGGGGAGGAGAGCGATGAACGTCCCCATCGAAGATCGCTTCACCGGCGGCCGGCTTTTACTGTACAAGCGATTTTGGCGGCTAAGCTGCCACCAGATCACTTCTACAAGCCGGTAAAGTGGCTGCCCCCGCTGTGTTTTCCGGGCTCCGCTGCCCCTTCTATGGCCTGGGACCTGCATCTCTGGTGTCAGAGGGAAGCTGGGGAGGAGAGCGGTGAATGTCCGTTCACCGATCTCCCTGTTCGATGGGACCGGGGGCGATGCATCACTTCCGATCCCATAGCTGTCAGTGCTGGGCTATTGAAGTGTGATCTGCACTTCAGTAGCCAATTTAGAGTACAAAGGTGATAGTATGGGTCTTTTGGACCCCCGGTATCACCTTTTAAAGAGTACCTGTCACCACCAATATAATATCACATCCTTTGTTATAGCAATTAAAGTGTGTGTGAAAAACAAAAGTTTAAAAAAAAGTTTTAAAATGGCTTATAAAGTCCCCCGCCCATGCGAGCACGTGCGTCTTTATGTAAACACGTGTCGGGTGCACCTACGTACGAAAACAATGACCGCGCTACACATGTTGGGTATCGCCGCGCACCCCAGAGTAAGAGCAATAATTCTAGGGCCAATATATGCGCATTTCTAAACTGATGACCTGTAGGGGCTTTTAAAGCGTCGTCTATGAACATTTGGGGTACTGATTTTTGTAGTTTCACACAACTTTTAACCTAGGCATGTTGGGTATCTATATACTAGTTGTAACCTCATATTTTATATTAAAAGAATTGGTATTTATTTTGTGGTATTTAAGTGTATTTTTCACTAAAGTTTGGGGTTTGATAATGAGTTGCGCTAATATCGCGCAGCATAATGTTCAACTGCCACCATTTTATTGTACAGGGTCTTGGCTTTCAGAAAATGTTTGGGGGTTTGAAGTAATTTTCAGGCCTAAAATGTGAATTATATCATGGGTGCAAAAAACAAAGTAAAAAAATGGCCTTGGTCAGTAAGGGCTTAAATTTATGAAATGGTATCTAGAAGCTAAATTAACATACTCTCTGGGAGCTCTAGACATAGGCACATGATATGCCTTGTTGGGAATTATTGCTTTTTAGACGGGCACATGGTAACTACTCCTTTTTGTAGTTGCAACCTGTCACAATTCCACTCTACTATCTTAGGCTACTTCTGTCTTGCATAAGCGATACATACTACCTCTGATGTTTTTAAAGACTGCCCTGATATTCTATTCTATTTCTATTCTGAAAATCACTCACCTCATAGTTCTTTAATCTTTTGCTGTTTTGAAGCAAGTTGTCTCTTTGGTCATAAATAGTTGGCATGCTCAAATTTTATTCTGATTTTTACTCTGGAGTGCCTGCTTCTGTGGATGAGATGGGATGATCTTCATCTACCGAGACTGTTTTATACTTGAAAGGCTCCTATTCTGGACCCCATCATTGGGCATCTTGATCAGTTGCCCTTTTCTCTTTTGAACATGCTTTTCTGTACTCTAATGTGCACTCTCCCAAATTGTTTTGGGTTTCCCAAACCTTTCAGACTTTTGTTTTCTATGTTAGGATTCTGTGTTGGACTACTATCCTGTTTTATTCTTCCACTCCTCCATAAGGAGTCTGTGCTGTTTAGGATGATTGTACCCATCCTGGTGCTCATCCCTTCTCCACCCTGTCTCTCTTCTGACTGCAGTTTTGACTTTAATGGTCGTCAAACATCAGATCCTTTTTATTCCATTCATAAATATGGAGATGACTATACTTTATCCTTATCTGTTGACATTTTTTTTCTTTGAAATCAGTTTAGCCTGCAGGGGTGTGGAATTCCTATCGCCCGACGCCCGGGACAGGCAGTTTCGGGCGTCGGGCGAGTTTTTTTTTCTACATTTAGCCCGGCTGCGGGCAAGCAGCACTGCTAAATGTAGTGTGGGAGCCGTTTTGTACGAGTGATTTTAAACGGCTGTGCATCCATCCAAAAAAATCACTCGTAACCTGCCTGAATCACGCTTCTCCTCCCCTCCCCCCTCTCTATCTCCAGCGGCCGGCCGTGTACTGCTCCCGGCTGCCTGTCTCTCTGCACCTGGGCTTCCTTTTTGCCGTAGTCTTCGGGGTCCCCCCCTCTTGTGGGGATTGATGACCATGGCAAATTAGGTTCCAGAGCATGGAGCAAGGCAGAGAACGGTTCTCTACTCTGCTCCATGTGTGCAGTGACACAGGAATGCAGCCTTCCTGTCACAGGAGAACAGGAATGCAGCCTTCCTGTCACAGGAGAACTCCTGTTTTGGAGGTGACGGGGTCAATAAAGAGAACCTGTCACCTCCAAAAGCTATCACACAAGGGCTTGTTACTTTTGTGTGATAGCAATAAAGTCGAGTAAAAAATTAAATATATAACACCTAAAATGTAAACACAAAATTGGAAAAAATCAAAATGTAAATACATAAAAATAGAAGAAAAGAAAGGCAAAAAAGTAAAAAAATAAATAATGAAAGAAAAATATTACAAAGCAAAACAAAAAAGTTAAATAAAATCTAAAAAATGAAAACCAATCCCTATCTGCATGCGAATAAACGCATGCATGGGGCATTGTGTGAGTGGAGTGGGCGATCCATTACCACACGGCAATTGTGCACAAAACCGTGCGGATGGCCGGGCGGTCACAGAATCTCACACCACCGCCGATCACGCTGGCAGTGCCATTATTGTCTAACAGCTCCCCAGTCGCTCAAGGCAGATTGCGCAGTTTCCCACCGCAATAACGCCTGTGCAAATGCACATAATCGCGATTGAAAACATTCCGAGATTACCACGCGGATGTAACCCCATTGAAATCAATGAGGCCGCGAGGCAACCGTACACGGCCTCGCCCAAGTCTGCACCCGCCCCAAACGGTAAATTCACTTTCCTAAGTAATTTGGAAAAATGGAATTACCCACACAAATCTGGTCCAGACACCATGCCCCCCACTATACTCCCCTTTCAGGGAACGGTCCTTCCCATCCGCCAGTATGGATGCACTATCTGTACCTGTGCCATTGTAATCTGAATTTCGCTCTCAAAATTCAAGCACTCATTGGTCAGCGCAGTCATCTGACGGCACTGACCAACGAGAAGCTCTTCTTGGCATTGCTAAATACGGTTATGGTTAAATTTTTTTTTTTTTCTTTTTTTGTATCGGGGCAAGTAGATTTTCATGAGGGACAAGTAGATCAGGCCCCCGCTTTAGTCCTTGGACAAGTAGTTTTTTGTTTAAATTTCCACACCCCTGGCCTGGATGTTAGGGCACTTCGAATTTATCTGGATGTTTTATGGCGTCTTTTTGGATTTTCTGTTTTTGTTTTCAGATGGTTTTTGGATTGGTCAACCTGCTTTTTCCGCTACTATTTTTAAAAATGGATTTGAAATAATGTTGTTCAGGCCTACGCTATTAGGTGTTGGGAACCCCCTTTTCCTGTCACCCCTCATTGCACTAGGGCAGTTGGCGTTTCCTGGGTTTTTCATCATAGAGCTTTAGTTTCTCAGATTTGTAAAGCGACCACTGCGTCTTCATATTTTTTTTAAAGTTTTAGAAGGTTTACGTGTTAGTGTCTGCGGCTGTTTAGTTTTGTTTGATTGTTGTAGGGGATTGGTAATCTTAAGCTCACCCCTCATTTTGCACTGCTTTGTAATGTCCCTGTGATTCTAGATCTTAAATCTTCGCTTCTTCAATGGACATAAGAGAAAATAGGACTCGCTGAAAAATCCTTTTTTGCTGTGTTTATTGAAACCCATCACACTCCTAACCAGAAAGGATCCAAGCGATGGATGATAGGTGCTGAACGAGTGCTGGTGATTTCCTCACTTTGTGTTCATTGAAGGACACAGCACCTGCCCTCTGTGTGTGGGAGTGCTCTCTTGACCCCTTGTTACTAACTGAGGCTTGGTTAGCAGGTGTGAGGTTGGCACCACTACAATCCTGTTCGCTGTGTCCTTCAATTAACGCAGAGAAAAGGATTTTACAGAGAACAAAAACTTGCCATAATATCTGTTTTCTTGTAGTCCAAAAAAATTGAATATTTAACACTTAAAAATGTAAACAAAATTGGAAAAAATAATAATGTAAATAAATGAAAACCAATCCCTATCATCATCTGCATAAACACATGCATGGGGCATTGTGTGGGCGGAGTGGGCGATCCGTTACCACACGGCAATCGTGTACAAAACCGTGTGGATGGCCAGGCGGTCACAGCATCGCACACCACCGCCGATCCCGATGGCAATGCCATTATTGTCTAATGGCACCCTAGGCGCTTACGGCAGATTGCGCAGTTTCCCGCCGCAATAACGCCAGTGCAATCGCACATAATCGCAATTAAACATTCAGAGATTACCACGCGGATGTAACCCTATTGAAATCAATGTTGCCGCATAGCCCAAGTCTGCACCCGCCCCAAACGGTAAATTCACTTTCCCAAGTAATTTGGGGAAATGGAATTACCCGCACAAATCTGCTCCAGACTGCATCCCCAAACCCCCCGCTATACTTACCCTTCATGGGAACGGTCCTTCCCATCCGCCAGTATGGGTGTACTAATCTATACCTGTGCCATTGTAATCTGAATTTCGCTCTCAAAATTCAAGCACTCGTTGGTCAGCGCAATCATCTGACTGCACTGACCAACGAGAAGCTCTTCTTGGCATTGCTAAATACGGTTATGGTTACATTTTTCTTTTTTTGTATCGGGACAAGTAGATTTTCATGAGGGACAAGTAGATCAGGCCCCTGCTTTAGTCCTTGGACAAGTAGTTTAAAAAAAAAATTTCCACACCCCTGAAGTCGGGCACACCGTCATGGACTGCGTACACGACTTGTGGGAGCAGCTACACGTTCCATCTCTGTCGGATGCAGAGCTGCTCCTGTCAGCTCAGGGCAGAGCTCTGTCAGTTCTGCGCGGTCAAATGATGGATGATTAGTAAGGTCTGCATTAGACCTTACTAATCACCACTAGATCACCAGGGAATGATGATGTACCTCCTCCTGCACAGATGCAACTAGGTGAGGGGGCTTGGAAGGAAAGTAGGGGGGGGGGGTGTATTATATGTGTGCTGGGGGCTTTGGAGGGAGGAGAAGTTTAATGTGTGCTGGG
>NW_017308027.1:171115-172543 GCF_000935625.1 Nanorana parkeri
GGGGGTGAAGTGTGTGTGTGTGTGTGTGTGTGTGTGGAGTCCTCTATATCTCAGGTGCAATTAGGGATTCATGTGTCACAAACTTGCTTTTTCCTGCACAGGTATCCCTAATCTGGCGTTTACATGTAGCAACTGTTACCCATTCAAGTTAATGATCAGGTGGCAGCCACTGCATGTCCATGCCTGCATACCGCATGTAATCCGCATGTATGTGATAAAATTACATGCAGTTACTAAAACAATCACTATACCTGGATACATAGATTCCTAACTGCATGTAATCCTTTCACATATGATTACATGCGGTGTGCAGGCGTTTACATGCAGCAGCTGTCACCTGATCATTAATTTGAATCGGTGACTGCCGCTTGTAACATGTGCATACATTAAAACCGATACCGTATATAGTAGCGGCCCCCACGGGACTAAAATAATTTGTCCAATGGCCCCGACTAAATGGAGTTTGAGACCCCTGACATAGGGGTTTCTTAGCCCCCCATGTGATAGCGATAAAGTTAAGTGTAAAAAAATAAGTTTAAAAAAAATGGAAGCATTTAAAAAGAAATGGTCACAAATAAAAAAAAAAGTAAAATAACACAAATTCCCTGGGCCCCCCACATACACACGCAAACATGCGTCGACTGCGCCAACGTGCAAAAACAACTATTCCGCCTATTGTGCCGCACATGTTGCATATTGCCACGAACGTCGGAGTGACCATTAATCACTAACAAAACTAAACTGATGAGCGGTAAAAGCTTTTAAAGTGTCGCCTATGGCCAATTTTGGGTGCTGTCGTTTTCTGCCATTTCGCCGGCGTAATTTTAAGGCTTGACATGTTTGGTGTCTTATTTACCTGACATGACCCTGTCTTTTATATTTTACCAAAAATTTGGGGTGATAATACATGTTTCCTAACATTTTCATAGGGGAACAGGTTTTTAAAAAAAATGTAGGTTACTTTTTTTGTTAGTAAAAAATTAAAATCCCAGCGGTGATTAAATACCACCAAAAAAAAAATCTGTCCCAAAAAAATGGTATACAATTTGTTTTCGTACAGCGTTGCATGACGGAATAATTGTCAAAGTACTGCAGCGCTGAATACTGAAAAATGGTCTTGCCAGGAAGGGGGTTTAACACCCTGGTCTTCAAGTGGTTAAAGAACACTACTAGACATAGACCATCCCTTTTTCCAGTCACTTTTTAAAATATATTAAATTAAAGTTTTTATTTGCATTATAATAGATGAGATGTAAACATATTGCTTGCCGTGCTAATGTGTTTTTTTTTTTTTTTTTCCCTGCTTTAAGAACAAGTATTACATTACATTATCATTCCCTCAGTTACTTTGACTGCTGCTTTTTGTATTTAATTTTTTTTTTTTTTTTTTTAGAGATTTTACCCCTGGCACTAAATTTTTTTAAGTGG
>NW_017308027.1:172647-174540 GCF_000935625.1 Nanorana parkeri
TTTTGTAGAGATTTACACCCTGGCACTAAATCTGTTCAAGTGGTTCTGAGGTGAGTCACCTATACATTGGTAATATGACCCTAATCTTGGTGATCATAGAGAAAGTTTCTCTTCCAGTTGCTTTTTCATGTACTCTTATTGGTGCATTATACATTAAGTCCCCTTTCTTACATTTCTCTTTTAAGGATCTGTTATACAGACACCAGCTGCCCACAGGAGGATCAGTACCCACCTAACATTGCTGTAAAGGTTAATCACAACTACTGTTCTGTTCCGGTGAGTTGACAGCATTATAGCCTGATATATTCTGTTCACAATATTACAGTATTTAATCATCGGTAGTTTTTCTGTTTTTGCAGGGCTACTATCCCTCCAATAAACCTGGTGTTGAACCCAAACGACCATGCAGACCCATAAATCTCACTAATCTTATGTATCTGTCTTCAGCTAGCAATCGAGTGACAGTAACTTGGGGAAATTATGGCAAGGTAATAATAGTATAGAAAATTTACATGTATTGTGCACTATATTAAAAGAAAAATTCAGGCAGCTTGTTTGTACTATCTTTTGAACACCGTGACTCTCCATGTTAATATAAGTTACCTTGGGGCTTATATATGAGTAGTGTGCTTACAGGAGAAGTTCTCTTTGCCAATCGCAATTAAGAATACTTTTCTTCTATGTTCATTAAAGCGTACCTTTACACTAAAAAAAATCAAATTCTACCAATGCATCCCTCTATGTATGATGATTTAATATAGACATGTCAGGTGTAAAATGCTGTGATTTTGAAATACTTTAACTTGCAGAGTATTCACGTCCTGCTTTGAAAGGGCAAAATGACTTCAGTTTGCCAATGCGCAATGCACACTGGGATTGCCTTATCAGCAGAGATCTCAGGGAAAGGCATTTTCCTCCCCTGAAATGATGTGCAGGGTCACATGTCCTAGCCACTTGTCTAGTCACATGTGCCAGGAATCGGGAAGTAAAAGGTGAGCTAGTAATCTGCCCTTGGTAAACCTGACCACTGTCAGAAGACTGGGGAAGAAAAGAGAAATAAGGTATGCAAAGAATACAAAGCTGGTAATTATCTAGAAGTATGTGTTTGTAGATTGTCATTACTAAACATTTCTAAAGGTGTGTTTTGTTATTTTAAAAATATGGGTAAAGGTCCGCTTTAAGAGGCGCATGAATTTATAGACTGTTGGGTATGCTGCCACCTACAGGAGGATTTGGGCACTGGTAAACAAAATTGTGAGCCAGCCAAGTATGACCTGCATGCTTCAGTTTGTTACTAGTATTCTAGGCGGATGAATGCATTTTTTGCTATTTTACATTATTCATCAAGATTTCTATGGGCCGCGCATCAGGAGCTACCTTGTTACTATGTGCATTGAAAGGCATTTTAAAGTGACATTAAAGTAAAACATTTTTTCCCCTCCTCCCCATGTAAATGTTAGCACTTACCTTAAAAGATGTCTCTTATTCTGATCTTCCTCTTTCCCCATGTTTCATGTGTCCCTCCAGCGGTGCGGCAGCTCTCCGATCCAGCGCTGACTGCTCTGTCCCTCCTATCCAGCGGTGTCTGCATGCGGGTGCACGCGTCCATAGACTTACCTTGCGTCTCTGCTCGTCTCCCGGCCGAGAATCTGAACTAGGGCTGCAACAACTAATCAACATAATCGATTATAATCGATTATTGAAAAAGTTGTCAACTTTTTCAATCGATTTAATCAGCTTCCGATCAGTTGGCCCTGTTCACGACTCCACACACACTGCGCGCCGCACCTCCTCCCCAACTCATGCTCACCGCTGCCAGACCCGCCCGCCCGCATCCACGCTCTACATGCCGCACCTCCTTCCCGCCTCACACTCACCACCCGCCCACATCCA
>NW_017308027.1:174870-181593 GCF_000935625.1 Nanorana parkeri
CGAAGCGGCGGAAGTCCCCCCTCTGGATTTCCACTCGCCCCCACGCAATTTTCACTCGCCAATTGCGAGGGGGCGAGTGGAAATTTTGAGCCCTGGGCTAACCGATTTTGAAAATAATCGTTAGCTGCAGCTCTAATCGGAACTGCGCATGCGCCCGCCCCAAGATCCTTTGCAGCCGTGCGATTACTTCCTGATTCTCAGCGCGGGAGCGAGCAGCGATAACTAGGTACGTTTTTTTTGTTTTTTTTTTAACTTCTTGCCTATATCTACTGCTTGCTAGCAGTAGATATAGGCAAAAAAACCGTAGGGTTTAGAACCCTTTTAAATCCCTGTTTTCCAACAGTTTTACCTAGGGCTGCAACTAATGATTTTCATATTTCATTAGTTGGTCGATTGATTTTTTTCGATTGATCGATTAGTTGGATAAATAATAAATGCCATCTTTATTTAAAATGAAATACACAAATGAAGTGTTACAAACAATTTTACATCAGTAGCGTGTCCTGGACTCCATGGCAGCTGGTGTGAACTCCGCACAATCCTCCCGCTTACAGGACATCCTGACTACCTGAAATATCATTTCAATCAGCCGGCTATGATGGGGAAGAACTCGGGACGCTCGGGGACCTAAAAAAACCCTGAATGCAGCAATGATCAAACGTTTCCTAGCAGCTGAAACTCAGGAAAAGCCACAAGGCCCTCCTTCACGGCCCATCCTCTCTCCCACGTCATCTCCATGTGACCATGACACTGACTCCCTTTCCTTGTTCAGAGTCCGGGGAAGACCAGGACCAAAACTCGGTCTCCCATGGATGAGCTGATGAGAGTGCTTCTGACAAGACTAACTCTACCACATCTTCACCCGCCTCAAGCAGTCCCTGAAGTCGGACATTTTGTCCCTCATGGGAGAGGTGACGCATCTCCTCCACCGTGTGGAAGATGGAGAAAATCACCCTGGACTCGCATGCTAAAGCGCTCTCAACCCTACAATCACATGTCAACGCGCTGGCCTATGCTCAAAGAACTGTCTCTTACTGCTTGGAAGACCAAGAGAACAAGGGCCGCAGTAACAACCTCCATATCTATGGCCTCCCGAAAGCTTTAAGCAGATCCTGGCCGATACATTGAGGGGGCATCTTCAACGTCATTCTAGGACGATAAACCACTACTCCCTTGGTTTTCGACTGCACACATCGTGCCTTACGCCCACGCAATCTTGCTTCTGAAACACCCTGGGATGTCATTTGCCGCCTATATTATTACTCGGATAAGGAAAACATACTGAGGAAACTTCGAGAACGTCCTCTCACGGACTTAGACTGTGCGCACATTCACATCTACCCGGACCTCGCTCGAGAAACCGGGTACGGCGCAGGGCTCTGTGTCCGCTCTTGGAAGTCCTACAAAAAGCAGGTTTCGACTACAGATGGGGTTTCCCCTCTTGCTTAACTGCCCGGAAGAATGGGAAAATGGTGGTCCTTTAGTTCCCGGAAGACCTTGCTCAATTCTGCAACATCTTATCCATCTGTGTGCCTTTGCTACCAGAATGGCAGGAGTCTGTTCCGACCCTAGACTCTGTACCAGATGCAACCTGGCTCCCAGTGACATCTTCCTTGCACCTGAAACACCGCATAACTTGATCGCCGCTTCACTTACCCATTGGCTGGTGCGATTGCTATTGGTGTTACTACTGGAACTCACTGCATTCCCCCGTGCTCACAAATTGTTAATGTGTTTATTTGTGATGCATTAGATAATGCTTAGAGAGTAGTGCAGCGCCTTGATTACTAGAAAGTTCATTTTGAATTTCCTTTCGTTCTTGTAACTGGATGTCTTATTGTCAATATCTTGTCCGCATGGCGCATGCTCTGTCCTACTAGTGGGCCCGAGTGTGTGACTGCTTCCGTGCCTTGCGGGGGGGATGGTTTACTGGCTCACTACCATCAAGTATTTCCCCCTCTGAGTTCATGGGTGGCATTGGATGGCCAATCGTCGTATAGTACAGCCATGTCCCCCACAACTTGCAAAACCGGCTCTATTGAGCCTCAACAAATTGTTTACCTAGACCAAGGGTGCCCATCAGGTCTATCGTGATCTACCAGTCGATCGCAAAGTGATCACTGGTAGATTGCAATGTCTTGTCCTTTCCCCATGGGGCTTCCCCGCTGCTCTCCCCCTCTGCAGGACAAATACTGGAGCAGTAAGCTGATCACTCCAGTGTTTGTAAATAACTGGGGACACATAGTACAGCCAGCATGCAAAAAAAAGAAACTTGTCTCACCGCTTAGGTTAAAAACAGAGGTTTAGATACACGTCTTCTGCAGAAAATGTGAAAGCCGCACAGCCTCAGGCTTCTGAAGGTTTCAGCCAAAAATAGTCTTAGCAGGTGAAACAACTAAGGCTTCTTCAAATGGGGTGTGTCTCTCCTCGTGTGTCGCGAGATGTAATGCAATGTTGTATAGTGTGATGTACCGCTCTACCCCCTCAGAGACCCTCGCGCTTATATTCCAAAATCGACGTTAACTATTGGCTAATCCTAGTTTTATACTTTAGAATAGTACAAACTCATTTTTAGGTCATGATTCCTATACTTTTCTTTTATATGGCTTGACCAAAACTACTTTAAGTCATCAAGATTTCTAATGTCATTCTACAAACCTATTTTAAAATACAGATAGCCTTCTTTGACATTCTTGAACAGCTGTTAACTCTTCAGTTCTCTCAAATTCTGACATAACTTCAGATTTCAAGGGCAAAAGCAAAAAGGATGTCTGTTTCAAAGTCATACATTCATGCACAAGGTCTGTTATTTATATAGATCTCATATATATAATTTTATATATATCTCTCTCACTCTCTCACTCCTATCCCCAAAGCCCCTCCAACAGTAAAAAAAATAAAATAAGAAATATTAGTTACAAAAAAATGCTGGGTGATGTCACACGACTGTTGGGGGCGGCGTGTTTTTTTTTACGTGCCTCAGCGCATAAGGAGCTAGCTACGGCTATGCTCCCGCGGTGCTCGTGTGGCTGCCGGCTGAATTTGTTAGACGCCACAGACGGAAAGGGGCAGGACACCTCTCCCCGTGTGCAACTTTGGTCGCACGAGCATCGTGGGATGACAGGACGCCGGCACCTCTAGAACGCACTGGAATGCAAGCCGGCCGACTCCCTGCGTTCAGGGGCGTGGGGTTGTATTGAAATCAATGGCACTGCAGCCATGCCTCCCGCCCACAGTGCGATCGCCCGCACCTGGAACACAAGCACATTAGTGCCTGCATTCCGATCTGCGAAGATAGTGCTTGCACTGCGGTTGAGGGGCGTGGCTGCGGTGCCATTGACTTCAATTCACCGCCATGCCCCATCCTGCCCCTGAATGCAGATGTTTTTTCGTTGGTAGATCTCATTGAGCTCGTCATTTTGAAAAGTAGATCTCCAGATGAAAAATTGTAGGCGCTGCTGACTTAGACCTAGGTTATGGTCGCATCCTCTGTTTTTCGTCACAAACCTTTTTTCTGTTTTTACGTTCTTCTAATCCCCCTTTTCTCCTCCTGTCCCTTTCAGTCTGTCCTAGCGTGGGCACCTGGCACGCATTATGCTGTAAACTTGCCTGTTGTGCATGACGATGGCTGGCCTCCATATACTGACCTATAACAATTGGGGGCCTTAACACTCCCTCGAAGAGACCTCACTTTTTACGTGAACTATGCCAACTCCATTGTGATGTGGTATTTGAACCGGAAACTCGCTTGTCCCAGGTCGGTTGTCAGTCGCTATGTGTGAAGGCACTCTTCTGCTAGGATCTCCCATAGGACTCTAACTAAGACTCGATTTACAGGTGGATTGGCCATACCAGATTTTACCTTGTATTATCAAGCCGTTGCACTCAATAGGCTACTGGAGTGGACTTGCCATACTGAGGTCAAACGCTGGGTAAAGTTAGAGACGTTCCTTTCGGATCTGACCTTGTCGACCGTCTGTTGGATTCCCCTGCATTTAAGACATATGGGCCCTCACACCTGAATCTGAATCTCAAAAGCAAGGAATTCTTCGTGCAAATACCACTTTATCCCTCAGTGCTTTGGTGACCGCTGCGGCATTACGATTTCTGGCGAGATGGTACTACACGCCTGAGCACATACATAAAATGCATCCTTCTAGAATGACTACTTGCTGGAGGACCTGCGATGCCACTGGCACTTATTTACACATGTGGTGGTCCTGTCCCAGGCTTAAACCATTCTGGAAACAGATTGTCAGCTATATTGAGATGATACCTCCTTAATGCAGCCAGGACCCTGATTCCCCTACATTGGAATAAATCTACTACTCTGACTCTGAAAAAATCGTTCAAAAAATTAGACTATTACAGGCCAATCCATGAACTGCCATCTATTAAATACGGCAAGTACAAGACATACAACAAGTGGCAGTCATGGGTTACATTCAAACAAACATCTTTGTACCTAAATGGCGTGGTACAACCTTGATGGGAATAATGCGGATGGAACTTGAATTTCTTACTAATGTTATAGAAATATTTCCAATTACTTGTATTAATGTTGGTTACGTTATCACTCCGTATGAAAAATATAGTATTAGTGGTGTGTACAGTTGGGTGCCTTCACCCGCACCTCCCTCTTTTTTTTGCTCCCCCTCTTCTTTACACTCCTTCCTCCCCCCAATCACCTCCTGAGTGGTCTGCCTACTTAGGCACTAGGGTAACTTGGCTTTTACTGTCTTTTGAAGTAGTGAATTTACATCTTAAAAGCTCATATTACAGCTAATTTCCAATATTATATGTCTGCCTATATTTTTTACTTTAGATGCCACTTATTCTTTTTATATCATGTGTCCAGTTGTTTGTTGACTTTTGCAAAATCAATAAAAACTGAATATTTAAAAAAAAAAAGTTTACTTCAGAATAAAACTGCATGCTCAATTTTCTGCAATTGTACTACACTGGAATTAACAGTACCGCATGTTCCAGTGCGGGATAATGGCACTGCAGGCAGGAGGTGCATTTGGGGTGCCATTGAAATGCATGGAACTGCAACGCACCTCCCACAGCAGAATTTGTTAGGCCAAACTGAAATTGGCTTTTTTCCCCCCATCTTTTTAAAATTTTATTTTAAAATAATTGTATATTATACATATATTAAAATGTAGTTTTATGGATCTAAAATCTGAATTGAAAATCTCCTCCAAAGCCCATATAATAAAATAGCCGAACTTTATATAAAATAACACACAAATTGTAAGGAAAAAAAAGTCTGTGCGCACACTATATTGCCAAAAGTATTGGGACACCCCTTCAAATCATTGGATTCAGGTGTTCCAATCAATCACCACCAGGGCCACAGGTGTATAAAATCAAGCACCCAGGCATGCAGACTGCTTCTACAATCAGGAGCTCAGTGACTTCAAGCGTGGTACCGTGATCGGTCGCCACCTGTGCAATAAGTCTATCTGTGAAATTTTCTTGCTACTAAATATTCCGCGGTCAACTGTTAGTGGTATTATAACAAAGTGGAAGCAACTGGGAACAACAGCAACTCAGCCATGAACGGGTAGGCCACGTAAAATTAGAGTGGGGTCAGCGCATGCTGACGTGCAGAAGTCGCCAACTGTGTGAAGAGTCAATAGTTAGACCTCCAAACTTCATGTGGCCTTCAGATTGGCACAACAACCGTGCATAGAGAGCTTCATGGAATGGGTTTCCATGGCCGAGCAGCTGCATCCAAGCCTTGCATCACCAAGTGCAATGCAAAGCGTCTCATGCAGGGGTGTAAAGCACGCAGCCACTGGATTCTAGAGAAGCAGAGACGTGTTCTCTCCAGTGACGAATCACGCTTCTTTGTCTGGCAATCTGATGGACGTGCCTGCATTTGGCGGTTGCCAGGAGAACGGTACTTGTCTGACTACATTGGGCCAAATGTAAAGTTTGGTGGAGGGGGATTATGGTGTGGGGTTCTTTTCCAGTGGTTGGGCTTGGCCTTTTAGTTCAATTGAAGGGACCTCTTAAGACATCAGCATATCGACCATTTCATGCTCCCAACTTTGTTTGAACTGTTTGGGAATGGCCCCTTCCTGTTCCAACATGACTGCGCACCTTGCACAAATCAAGGTCCATAAAGACATGGACGAGCGAGCTTGGGGTGGAGGAACTTGACTGGCCTGCACAGAGTCCTAACCTCAACCCGATAGCACACCTTTTGGGATGAATTAGAGCGGTGCCAAGAAGGCCTGGCTCGCAGCCAGGCCTTCTTGGCCAACATCAGTACCTGACCTCACAAATGCGCTTCTGGAAGAATGCTCAAACATTCCCATAGACGCACTCAACCTTGTGGACAGCCTTGCCAGAAGAGTTTGATGCTGTTATAGCGGCGAAGAGTGGGCCAACTCACTATTGAACCCTATGGACTAGGACTGGGATGCCATTAAAGTTCACGTGCGTGTAAAGGCAGGCGTCCCAATGCTTTTGGCAATAGTGTATGTGTGTCTGTATGGATATACAGTTGCGCGAAAGTGTTGGCCCCCTTCCTGATTTTTCATTGTTTTGCACGTTTGTCACACTTTAATGTTTCAGATCAAACAAATTTTAATTAGTCAAAGATAACACAAGTAAACACAACATGCAGTTTTTAAAGGAAGGTTTTTATTAAGGGAATACAAAATCCAAACCCACATGGCCCTGTGTGAAAAAGTGTTTGTCCCCCCCCCC
>NW_017308027.1:181651-182595 GCF_000935625.1 Nanorana parkeri
TAAAACATAACTTAACTCTGGTTTATCACACCTGAGTTCAATTTCTCTAGCCACACCCAGGCCTGATTACTGCCACACCTGTTCGCAATCAAGAAATCACTTAAAGACTTGACCGACAGTGAAGTAGACCAAAAGATCCTCAAAAGCTACACATCATGCCGAGATCCAAAGAAATCTAGGAACAAATAAGAAAGTAATTGAGATCTATCAGTCTAGGAAAGGTGATAAAGCCATTTCTAAAGCTTGGGACTCCAGCGAACCACAGTGAGAGCCATTATCCACAAATGGCGAAAACATGGAACAATGGTGAATCTTACCTGGAGTGGGCGGCCAACCAAAATTACCTTAAGAGCGCAGCGACTACTCATCCAAGAGGTCACAAAAGACCCCACAACAACATCCAAAGAACTGCAGGCCTCACTTGCCTCAGTTCAGGCCATGACTCCACCATAAGAGACTGGGCAAAAATGGCCTGCAGGGTTCCAAGACGAAAACCGCTGCTGAGCAAAAAGAACATAAAAGCTTGTCTCCGTTATGCCAGAGACTTGGGAAAATACTTTGTGGACTGACGATGTTTTGGACCTGCTCACAAATTTAGATCGGATCAAAAGGTTCCGTACTTATATCTGCCGCCTGGCCTGATTCAATAGAGTATACTCTCACAGAGAGAAAATGAATTCACGCCAACTCCAATGTGTGTAAAATCACTTCTTTATTATTGTTTCGCACTGTTGTGTTTTATATAGGCAGCTGATAGTGTATATGTAAACATAGCGTTTGCGATAGCTTTCTAGGTAATAATTGGACTGATTCATTAACCCCTTCATGACTGAGCTAGTTTTTAGTTTCTGTTCCTAAATGACTGACACACTTTTTACATTTTTGCTGTGTGATCCTTCCACAGCAGCAAGTTTTGATTATTATTATTTTTAGAATTTTTTAAT
>NW_017308027.1:183469-186693 GCF_000935625.1 Nanorana parkeri
TTTTTATTATTAAGGGAAAACAAAATCCAAACCCACATGGCCCAGTCTGAAAAAGTGTTTGCCCCCCCTCCTGTTAAAACATAACTGAACTCTAGTTTATCACACCTGAGTTCAATTTCTCTAGCCACACCCAGGCCTGATTACTGCCACACCTGTTCGCAATCAAGAAATCACTTAAGACTTGACTGACAAAGTGAAGTAGACCAAAAGATCCTCAAAAGCTACACATCATGCCGAGATCCAAAGAAATCCAGGAACAAATGAGAAAGAAAAGTAATTATATATATTATGTGTACACTCTGAGAGAAAATACCACGCTCTGAGACCAGTTCAGTGTATAAGATACTTCTGCTTTTATTTTTCCGCCTAACAGCCTTTTATAGGCAGCTGCACGTGTATGTTTTGTATGTTTAAACGTAGCATTGCAAAAAGCATTCTAGCTTATAATTGGTTAGATCCATTCATGCATAACTTCCTTCCAGGATGTTTATGACTTTCGTCTTTCGTGTTGTCCTGAAGAGGAGGCGCCATCTTGGTTCCTATTTCTAGTGCGTACTTCGGATATAAGGGGGAGGGGGTGCATGACCACCAATTTCTGAGTAAGGTTTTGAGCAAGGTAAACGAGCAAGGGAGAGTGAAAAGCAAACTAACATATATATTACAATTGATCTATTGAGATAGGCATTTTGTCATCATACGTATCCACTTCCATTACACATCTGGCATAAGAGTAACACCGCATTTCAGAAAAAGATCATACCAACAGTAAAATATGGTGGTGGTAGTGTGATGGTCTGGGGCTGTTTTTGCTGCTTCAGGACCGGGAAGACTTGCTGTGATAAATGGAAACATGAATTTTGCTGTCTACCAAAAAATCCTGAAGGATAATGTGCGGCCATCTGTTCGTGACCTCAAGCTGAAGCGAACTTGGGTTCTGCAGCAGGACAATGATCCAAAACACACCAGCAAGTCCACCTCTGAATGGCTGAAGAAAAACAAAAAGAGGACTTTGAAGTGGCCTAGTCAAAGTCCTGACCTGAATCCTATTGAGATGCTGTGGCATGACCTTTAAAAAGGCGGTTCATGCTCAAACCTTCCAATGTGGCTGAATTACAACAATTCTGCAAAGATGAGTGGACCAAAATTCCTGCACAGCGCTGTAACGGACTCATTGCAAGTTATCGCAAACGCTCGATTGCAGTTCTTGCTGCTAAGGGTGGCCCAACCAGTTATTAGGGAATAAAAAAATGTTTTCACACAGGGCCATGTGGGTTTGGATTTTGTTTTCCCATAATAAAAACTTCCTTTTTAAAAGCTGCATTTTGTGTTTTACTTGTGTTATCTTTGACTAATATTTACATTTGTTTGATCTGAAACATTAAAGTGTGACAAACATGCAAAACAATGAAAAATCAGGAAGAGAGCTAACACTTTTTCACACTACTGTGTATGTAATGTGTATACACACACACACACACACACACACACACACACACACACACGTGTGTGCGTATATATTTATATATGCCCCAGTTATAGTTTAGCGTTAGCCATTAATACTGGCCCAAGAATTATTGCTCTCACTGTGGTGCACGTTGTGATATCTCACGTGTAGCGTGATCGTTGTTTTCGTACGTAGGTGCACCCAACTTGTGTTTCCTGTATGCGCATGGGGACAGGTGACTTTAAAAAAAAATGTATTTTTAATTTTTACTTCATTGTTATCACGTGGGTGAGCTCTCAAGCCCCATATGTGATAGCACATTGGACAGGTTCACGGGGAACGCAAGAGGTACAGAGCTGATGAAACACTGGCTCCCAGGGCATAGGAGACAACTAGGTGATCCAACCAACTAATCAATATTGAGAATAGTTGACAACTATTCTCGTTATAGATTAGTTGCAGCCCTAGTTTTACAGCTGGTGGAGTGTTACACGTGCTGCTCTGTGCTGTCTTTTCTGCCATTTTGTGTTGAAAAGCATCTTCCTGCTGCTGATTGCAAATGACACATGGAATTTTCCACCTACAGTGACCTGGTCACCTTCAGCCATATTACCCTACCTCTGCTACCTAGCAGCCAGGTTTGTGCGTAAGTTCTAATCTTGTTTCTGGAGTTAAATTGGGTTCTGCCTTGTGGTGCAACATGCCTGATTGTAGATACACAGGGGACAGGCCCACTGTACCGGTTGGCTCCAGCACGTGCTCAACTAACTTTTTCAGTGCTGTCTGCAATGTACCTCCTAAAGTACCTGACTTTAGTGTCCAGTACTTTAGGAGGTACATTGCAGACAGCACTGAAAAAGTTACTTGAGCACGTGCTGGAGCCGACCGGTACGGCGGACCCTATGTGTCTGCAATCCTGTCCCCTATGAGGTCTGGAATTTTGCCCTCTATACTCTGCCAGTGGTCACTAAATGGCCCCTGGCATAGAGTATAATAGTGTTAATGTGTTTCACTCATTAACTTCATTAAACACATTTTAACCCTTTAAAGCCAATAAATTCTAACCCAAGTAAAAGCAATTTAAACCACAAGAAGCATTTTTTAAATATAATTTATTTTTTAGCTTATGCTATGTGAATGGCAACGTAACAAATAAAAAAAAGGTGTTATACCAATTTGGGGTGCAAAAGTGGAATCACACTTTAAACTTTAAATGTATGCACATCTACCACAACCTTGGTTTGTGACTCTAGCCTATTTTCCGCATCCGTGTGATTCCCATACCTGCCGTTGTATGCAGAGAGCCCCTTGCTGCCATGATCTGCTTATCCAAGGACCTTTAGGGCATCACCATAAGTGAAAAGATTTTATTTTTTTCTTTCACCTCAGACGATACTTTTGCAATTGCCAGCCTAATTTCCTTCCTGCCGAAATGAATTCAACTTGTAAACCGATTTCTCACTCTGGGGTTGAAATTGAAATCAGTCCACTAAATCTGTGGTAATCCCATTCTACCAAACACTTAATATTCTGCCTTAGCCTGCAGGTGTCACATGTCGGCTCTATAGATCAAGAGCTGAACGATCACGAACCACTGATCGCTCCGCTCATTATCAGTCACCGCTCCCCACAAGGATTACCCCTTTTCCCTCTTTGTTCCGCCAACAATCTTTGGAGAGACCGATAGGGGAGGTGGCGAGCACAGCCAACTCTAGCGCTAAAGAGGCAGCTGTCAGACAGCCAGAAGGATACCAACAATATTGTTGGCATCCCCCCCCCC
>NW_017308027.1:186724-197628 GCF_000935625.1 Nanorana parkeri
ACACACACACACACACACACACACACACACACACACACACACACACGTGTGTGCGTATATATTTATATATGGCCCAGTTATAGTTTAGCGTTAGCCATTAATACTGGCCCAAGAATTATTGCTCTCACTGTGGTGCACGTTGTGATATCTCACGTGTAGCGTGATCGTTGTTTTCGTACGTAGGTGCACCCAACTTGTGTTTCCTGTATGACGTATATATTTATATATGGCCCAGTTATAGTTTAGCGTTAGCCATTAATACTGGCCCAAGAATTATTGCTCTCACTGTGGTGCACGTTGTGATATCTCACGTGTAGCGTGATCGTTGTTTTCGTACGTAGGTGCACCCAACTTGTGTTTCCTGTATGCGCATGGGGACAGGTGACTTTAAAAAAAAATGTATTTTTAATTTTTACTTCATTGTTATCACGTGGGTGAGCTCTCAAGCCCCATATGTGATAGCACATTGGACAGGTTCACGGGGAACGCAAGAGGTACAGAGCTGATGAAACACTGGCTCCCAGGGCATAGGAGACAACTAGGTGATCCAACCAACTAATCAATATTGAGAATAGTTGACAACTATTCTCGTTATAGATTAGTTGCAGCCCTAGTTTTACAGCTGGTGGAGTGTTACACGTGCTGCTCTGTGCTGTCTTTTCTGCCATTTTGTGTTGAAAAGCATCTTCCTGCTGCTGATTGCAAATGACACATGGAATTTTCCACCTACAGTGACCTGGTCACCTTCAGCCATATTACCCTACCTCTGCTACCTAGCAGCCAGGTTTGTGCGTAAGTTCTAATCTTGTTTCTGGAGTTAAATTGGGTTCTGCCTTGTGGTGCAACATGCCTGATTGTAGATACACAGGGGACAGGCCCACTGTACCGGTTGGCTCCAGCACGTGCTCAACTAACTTTTTCAGTGCTGTCTGCAATGTACCTCCTAAAGTACCTGACTTTAGTGTCCAGTACTTTAGGAGGTACATTGCAGACAGCACTGAAAAAGTTACTTGAGCACGTGCTGGAGCCGACCGGTACGGCGGACCCTATGTGTCTGCAATCCTGTCCCCTATGAGGTCTGGAATTTTGCCCTCTATACTCTGCCAGTGGTCACTAAATGGCCCCTGGCATAGAGTATAATAGTGTTAATGTGTTTCACTCATTAACTTCATTAAACACATTTTAACCCTTTAAAGCCAATAAATTCTAACCCAAGTAAAAGCAATTTAAACCACAAGAAGCATTTTTTAAATATAATTTATTTTTTAGCTTATGCTATGTGAATGGCAACGTAACAAATAAAAAAAAGGTGTTATACCAATTTGGGGTGCAAAAGTGGAATCACACTTTAAACTTTAAATGTATGCACATCTACCACAACCTTGGTTTGTGACTCTAGCCTATTTTCCGCATCCGTGTGATTCCCATACCTGCCGTTGTATGCAGAGAGCCCCTTGCTGCCATGATCTGCTTATCCAAGGACCTTTAGGGCATCACCATAAGTGAAAAGATTTTATTTTTTTCTTTCACCTCAGACGATACTTTTGCAATTGCCAGCCTAATTTCCTTCCTGCCGAAATGAATTCAACTTGTAAACCGATTTCTCACTCTGGGGTTGAAATTGAAATCAGTCCACTAAATCTGTGGTAATCCCATTCTACCAAACACTTAATATTCTGCCTTAGCCTGCAGGTGTCACATGTCGGCTCTATAGATCAAGAGCTGAACGATCACGAACCACTGATCGCTCCGCTCATTATCAGTCACCGCTCCCCACAAGGATTACCCCTTTTCCCTCTTTGTTCCGCCAACAATCTTTGGAGAGACCGATAGGGGAGGTGGCGAGCACAGCCAACTCTAGCGCTAAAGAGGCAGCTGTCAGACAGCCAGAAGGATACCAACAATATTGTTGGCATCCCCCCCCCCACCCGCAGTGTGGCTCTGCGCTGTCAGCAAAAAGAGGACTAAAACAAAAAAAAAAGGTTTGGCTTTAGTTCTTTTTAATGCATTCTTGAAATATTGAGTGCAGTGGGGTACCCTTGTCTTATGAGTTTCCAAGCCAATCTAGTAGTATAAAGATTTCAAGGGCTTCATTGTCTCATTCCAACGCTAATCTATTGGGGATCCTGGAGAGTTGTAGTAAGTGACAGTTTTAGTGTTGCTGATGTGATTATATATAATTCAACAGTATTTTTTTATTGATTTCATTTATTTAGATTTTAAAGAATTACCTTTTTATCACATTTTGATTCCTTGACACTTTTGCTTTTTCTGCAGAGCATTTTATAAGAGACAGAAAAACTAATCTGTTGGTCCTGTTACACTTTTTTCAGTAATTCTTGGCAAAAGTTTACCACCCAGTCCCCCAAATCCATTGCTAGTCCAGTGGAAAGGCTCTACAACTTTTCTTTTTCCCCAAAAGCAGTCTGAGGGTGTTTTTTGAATTTTTGTTAATTTCAAAATTCTTTATTTTTCAAAATAGTTACAACTCAGTACCAAAAAAGGTAACAGATCCTAACTGTAATACAATATAGTAACCCCATAGACCACAGGATTGAGGTCTAAAGGTGAAAATTGTGGAATGAGACTACCCATAAGAAACCCCACATAACTCGCTGGCTTTATGGACATACAAACTTTAGCACTCTGAGTATATGACTCCTGTGTCTGTTTTGTATATTTGATGGATATGGTACTGGTGAAAATACCCATAAATTGCTAGTCTTTAAAAACAATCAATTTAAATTTATTTTTGTTGTAACAAACTACAACGGTTTGACTTTTGTTGATATTGGTATAGGTCATTGGTCCCCATACTATGACCTGCATGCTGAATGCGGCCTTTTGCTTCCCTATATCCAGTCCTTGGGGTATTATTCCTCTTGCTGATGCAAATGACTGAACAGTATTCTTCCCACTGCCACCAAGCATGGTACACTATTCCTCCTATTGACACCAATGATGGAATACTGTTTCTCCCACTGACCAATGATGTGTCACTAGTCCTCCAATTTCGGTTTAGTGGCTGTTTTTAGCTCTGGTACACCTTTCAGGCATGGAGACACAGAAATGTGAAGTTCCAAGGTTATAAGTGTACCAATGACGGGGCACTAGTCCTTCTATTAACACTAATTGGGCATTGTTGGGGGGGTGCTTAGTTACGCTAATGCCTGTGAAGAGGGGTGGTCTAATATTCCACTAATGCAGGGGCATTTTTACCTCTGATGCCGAGTCATTTATTTTTACGTTTACTGATGCAGGGGCATTTTTTTTTTTATTTCTGTGGCTGGCATGGTATTACTCCCAATGACCAACGATCCTGAGGAATTTTTACTCTTAACCATGAACCTAGAGGTGTGTTTTACTCCCACTGATGCAGAGCATTTTTTTTTATTATTCCTATTGACTATAGTCCAGCCCCCAAACAGTGTGATGGACAGTGAACTGGTGTTTATTTAAAATGTTTGTGGACCCCTGGTATAGGTGAATACTGCCAATACTGTCCACTAATTACACATTTTACTGCTGTAGGAATCCAGTATTCATAACATCCCAGAATACAGACATTAACAAATTAACCTCTCAAGCTGAAATATTGCTCAGATCTGAGGTCAAATACAAGGTCATTGCTGCTGTACATTGTTGAAAGCATTTGTGTGTCATATAACTTTTTAGATTGCAGCACTAGGTTAATTTTGCCTTTTTCTTCCAGCGTTTGGTTTGCAGAATTTAGATGAAGGCACTAAATGTAGAATTTGTATGCTACTTTTAGAATCAATATTTTGCTCCTAGATCTATTTAAAAGTTTTTTTAATGTTTTTGATCAAAAAATGAGCAGTGTCAGTACAAGCTGAACTGAGCTCTGAAATGGCAAACCTGTACTTTTTACAAAAAAAAAAGGTTGCGATTGCTGACAGGCTTGTTACCTGTCTGTGGCTTCAGAATTTTGAGGCATTAACCTGGAGAATGTATATTGATCAGTAATGTCAGAATTTCTGATCATGCATACCTGCTCCGAACTTGACTCCGACGGTTCTGAAGTCAATTGATCATTAGGATAGCCAGAGAGCTAGTGTTTTCCGAATGCAAAGAAAGTTATGCCAGTCCCTGTACTGACTACAGGTTTTCCTTTTTAAAATATTATTTTTTCTTTGACCTTTCTATACATTTCTTTTCTCTTTGGGCAGAGTTACTCTGTGGGCTTGTACCTGGTAAGGCAAAGAACCTCATCTGAACTTCTACAGAGGCTGAAAACCATTGGGGTGAAGCATCCAGAACTGTGCAAGACCCTGGGTGAGATTATGGTGGGAAGAGGGTGTTGTGCATGAGCTAACATACACTTCATCAGTAACCAAATTCTTGATAGTATCCATCACTGCCATAATTTCTTCTCCAATTTTTCTGGTTTGATGCACTTCAGTTTTAGAAACCTGTTTTTACATGAAATGGTTATGAAGGCTTACTTTATTGTGCTGGAAAAAGACGAGCAGCTCTTCAGTAGTTTTATATCTGCTTATTTCAAAAAGCTGATTGACAGGGCTATGAAAAGCAGAAGCACAGCTGAACAGAAGCAGTATAGATGGAGGAAATGCACATAGAGTTTTTGCTTTGTGTGTGAAAGTGGAAAAATAAAGTTTTTGTACTTTATTTCCTTGGGAGTTCATTGAGGGACACTGAAAATCTTATACATTCGGGTTATCCTGGCATCTACAGGAGAGTTGGACACTGGCCTACAAAATGGTTAGCCAGCCCCTCCTATCAGCATGCCTCAGTTTTGTAACAAAGCTGTGCCAATAAAGTCATCTTAAGGGGAGGGACCTGTGTCCTTAAATGGACCCCAAGAATAGGATGTTATGGTAAGTACAAAAAAAAATGTTTTTCTGCTTTTAAGCATTGAGGGGCACAGTGTTAAACCTTCAGTGTCCAGCGCAGTCCAACAGAGAACTGGTAGAAAACCCACTGCACAAAGGTCTTCATCAAATTGAGAAACTACCAGTCACTGAAACAAAATAATTTATTTTGTTCCTTGACCTTTGATGGGTGCTGTTTGCCAAATATTGCTCCAGAACTCACTGCAGGAAGCAGAGGTTTTGTCCCACAGGAAAACTCTTGTGGTAAGTCCCTAGACTCTCACCAAGTGACGTATGCCTTCTACATCAGAAGTTAGACCTTGGAGGAAATTAATTTCTTAGCCTTGAGCATTGTAGAAATCACATCCATGCTGTTAAAGCCAGCGATTGAGAAGCAGGATGGTAAACTGTGCCTCGGAACAGTCGACCCAGACCATCTGCCAGGGCCCTTGGTGCATCTGCTAAGTTTTGCCAGTTAAGCGTACTGCTTCCGCTTGGGCCAAACCAGAGCAATGACCATCACTGGAATGTCCACAATTGCGATCCTGTGGATGAGATGAAGAAGTTTTGAGAGCGGAAAGGCATAGATCAGGGTTTACTGAGCCACCAGAGCACCCATTGCTTCTGCCAGAGAATCACTGCACCTGGGTACAAACCTTTCTAGTTTTGTGTAATCTAGAAGTTTGAAGGTCTTCCTCCAGTGTCCCACCACCTGTTACACATGTCCTGGAAGCCTCCGAGTTTAGGAACCACATTTCTCAGGTCCAGGTGTGCTGAAGTCTGTCTGCCAATTGTCTTTGAATGTACATGGCTGCCAAAGTTGGAAAGTGCTGCAGAATCTGCTCTACCTCTTGCCGCAGCGAGACTTCTGCTTCTTCCCTCCATGGTTGCTGTTACACCACTACTGTGACATTGTCTGATTGAATCTGGATCGGATGGCCTTCCAACACTTTGGTCCAATGCAGGAAGGATGGCCAAATTGCCCAAAGCTCCAGGATGTGTATGTGGAGACCCTTGCAATCAGAGAAAAAAGATTTTTTTGCGGCTCCAGAGCCGGGTTTCTGAGCCACCATGTTAGGGATAGCTTCATTCCTGGTGTTTTTACTGAATTGGCCTGTCCAGACATAGACAAATTTGTCCCACGAATACAAAATATTGCTTTGTAAATGTCTGGATAACAAAAGAACTGCTTTAGATGGGCTACCATCAGTTCCAAGACTCTTCTGCTTCTGGACAGAACAGTTTGAAACAGAGATCAGAGAGTCTAAATCTTTTCCTGAGAAAGGAACACTCTGGTTTGAGAGATGTCCATAACCAGACCATAAACCATACTGATGCACTGGACCTTGGTGTGAGGGTGACTACTTCTGCATAACTAAAACCCAGGTACGCCAAGCTGTTTTAGCAACTATTTCTTAAGGTTTGCAATGCACCTAAACCTTTGTATGCTCTGGACAGTCAGATACGTTCAAGTGCAGGGCAGGACCCTCCAGTTAGAACAGAGAAATGTTAAAGGGCTTCCAACTGCTTAATGGTTGCATCCTTCAGGCAGGTGCATGAGTTGACCTTTTTAAGGTGATATTCGTCCAGATCCTCAGTGGGTAGTTCAGAGTGGTGCGCATGGCATCAATAAGAGCTGAAATCTCATTTAGTATGCGAGTAGACTGTGGCTCCTCAGGTCAAACAGTTGAATGACTCGGAATATGTCAGTCTCAGTGGCCAATGGCTCCGAGGTGGCTAAGGTCGTGGGCAGGTCAGATACAGTATCTTCTGTAATGTGCGTAGGAGAGAGCTTTGTGCCTTCTGGACACTAGCAACAGAGGACATGATTATAGGCTACAGAAATCGGCGCCATCTGTAGGCACACTGCAAAGTAGGACTGCAACTAGTCATGTTCCAGCTGCAGTGGGGTTAGGCGATGTTCAGGGTGAGGGGCAAGTACTTAAACCGAGACAGCTGGTAGCAGGTGAGTGTCAGTGACCAGGGGGTTGGATAGTGGGAGGTGACCAAAATCACTGTATGCAGGCAATGGGAATTAATCAGTTTTACAAGGCTCTTTGCAAGCAGCAGAGAGATGCTTTGTCCACACTGTATGGCGGGAAGGAGCACATGGTGCGCACCACGCTCCATCCAGCGGATGACAACAGCACTCTGGTCCACAGCATTTAAAACCCTTCTGCGACAAAGCTGGTGGGAATGATGACACCCAGTGACCAATAAAAATGAGGAAGACCCAGGTGCTTGGCCTAAAAATACTACCCACCGAGTCTTGAGAGACGGGCCAAGTGCAGAGGCAATGCCAGGGACTCTAGACCTAAAAAAAAAGTACTCTGTTGCTAACTTAACCAGAATGGAGCTGGGCAGGTGCCCCACTTGGAAACCTAATGCCTAAAGATCACTTCGTCTAGCCCTGCAGTGTCCCTATCCAGCAGAGTTTAGATGTGGTACTGTCAAAAAAGAAAATGTGAGGACAATGCTGCTGTAAGCTGTTGCTAGCAAAATCACAGGATAGACTTTAAAAAAAAAAAAAAAATGAGCTGAAGAAAAGACATTCATCCTCTTAGATAAAAAAAAAGTTAAGATAGTAGGAGGGGTTATACTGTGGGCAGGCGTAAAGCTTTTTTTTTTGGGGCAGTGTCCAATTCTACTGTAGGTGACAGTGTGACCCAAAGGTTTCAGGTTTACTGTGTCCCTCAATGGAGAAAGAAACTTGTTTCTTCCAAATGTAGTAATTTTTTTTAGTGTTTTTCAAAGTGTTTTTATTTTCATGGTTGACCTATGCAATTGTAACTGCTTATTCTAACAATCTTTTTATTTGATGCAGTGAGAGAAAAACTGTGTTTGGATCCTGACAGTGAAATTGCCACTACGGGAGTCAGAGTGTCTCTTATTTGCCCGGTAAAGTTTAGATAAGTAGCTGCATTAAATGCGTAAAAATAGCTACATTGATGTTATGTTATGTTTGCTTGCATTTTTAATGTCAAATTTAATTTGTGGTGCCAAGTATTGGATATGCAGTGTAAGAAATTTATTAGACCTATGCCAATGTCTTGTCTAGATAACCATATACTTTTGTATACTGTAGAAACTAGTAAAATCTATGTAAAAATAGCAATCTCACTGGAAAATGACTGGTTTATTCGGTTTTCAGCCTAATGTATTAACTTTATTGCCCCTATGTATTCTCCCATTTGCCCAATTTATAACACTCAGGTGACCTCCAAATTAATAAAAATTTTAAGGGAAAACTAGAACGTACATTTAACTGTCTAAATTTGAGCTTTTGTGCTCTGTAAACCTTTTTGTTCAGCAGACGGGTGTAGAAATTTAAAAAAAAACCCTATTTGTCTAGGGGCTAAAGCGGGGGCCGAAATCTACTTGTCCTTAATGACAATCTACTTGTCCCTATACAAAAAAATAGTTTAAATCAAAACTAGGGATGCACCAATGCTGGTTTTTTGGTGTCAAGTACCGATATTTTGCTTTCGTTACTTGCTGATACTGAATACCAATACCGGTGCTTCCGCTGGCATGGAGCAGGCTTCCCAGGTAATCAGGAAGCCGGGCAGTGGGTAATGCAGCCGGCTTCCCAGCCAATCAGCATCGAGCTGGCTTCCTGGCCAATCATGAAGCCGGGCGGCGAGTAATGACCTGATTGGCCGGGGAGCCTTCTTTCCAGCCAATCGACAAGGAGCCGGCCAATCGGGAAACCAGGAGGCGAGTCATTACTTGCCACACGGCTTCCTGAATGCCCGGGAAGCCAGCTCCATGTTCCCCTACGACACTGCCAGTCAAAGAAAATTTTCCTCTGGCTGTAAGTTCCATTATCGGGGAGGGTATTGGAGAATTTGGGTGAGTACAAGTACTCGCACAAATACTCTGTATCGGCACTGATACTAGTATCGGTGCATCCCTAATCAAAACGTATTTCACTGTGCTAAATATCGCTTCTCATTGGTCACCTGACCACGCTGACCAATGAGTGCTTGTAATTTGCGAGCGAAATTCAATATGCACAGGGCAGCACTGCGCTGGACAGCAGTACGGGGGAAAAGATAGTACACCTGTACTGACAGAGGCGATGGACTGTTCGCCGAAAGGTAAGTATAAGGGTGGGGGGCGTTGGAAGTTGGGACAGACGGGGCCAGATTTCATCGGGTAATTCAATTTTCACATATTACCTAGGAAAGTGAACTTACCCTTTAATGCACATTGTCCTTGTGTGTAAGAGTTATGCTACCTGGCAACCACAATGGAATGGCGGCACGTGCGTTTATTTGCATGCAGATGGCGGGGGCAGCAAAGCTGGTTTTATTAATTTTTTTTAAAAGATATTTTATTGTTACTTTTTTTTTTTTTCCTACTTTAATTTTATTCCTATCACATAGGGGCTTACAGGCCCCTGTGTGCGTATTTGGAGGTGACGGGTTCTCTTTATGGAACCTGCCCTCCAACACAGAAAAGATGGTCGCCACGGTTTTAGAGATTACACAGAGCACACTAAGAACGGACGTTCTTCGTCTGCTCTACACTCTCTATGGTTGAGCCGTTCTGCCGTGTTCTCAGGTCCCCCAGAAGAGCAGGGGACCCTGAAAACCGTGGCGAGGGTGGACACCAGCGCCTCTGCTTGTTTGATAGATATCTGATTAGGTCACTTGTACCTAATCAAATGGTAAAAATCACTTAAATGGCAGTTGCACCTTTTAAAAAAAATCAATATTGTATTAAGCCTATCACACTTATTAAATCCATAAAGCTATACTACTTTTACATAATGATTTTTCATGGTTTGTCTAATTCTGTTGCCAAATTCAACCAAAATGCCACTTGCATCATTATAAACTAACCATCTAGGCTCCTATGAAGGATCAAGTATACAGGAAGTGCTCTCCTGTCCTCTAAAAGTCCCAGCATTAAATGCCAGTGTGCAACAAACATAAATAAGTGAAAGAAAATGCAGAGGATAGTCCACCACGATGAATGAGATCTTAAGGTATGCAAATGAGTGCAAAGTTCTAACTTAACTTTCATCTTCACCAAGTGGGAACAGATGGACAAGTGGACCCACAGAGCAGGTCTTAACACGTGCTTACAAGCCCCCCCCATGTGATAGCATATTGGCAGTGACGGGTACTCTTTAAGGTGATGCTGGGGGTCCAAAAGACCCCTAGCGTCACCCTTACACTCCAAATAAGCTATTGAAGTGCAGATCGCACTTCAATAGCTTATTGCTGGGCTTCAGGAGCCCAGCAATGATGGCTATGGGACCGGAAGTGATGCAATACGCGTTGCTCCCAGTCCCATAGTACGGGGAGGAAAACGGTGACCGGACGTTCCTGGGCCCGTAGGAGGGGCAGTGGATCCCAGAAAACAAGGCAGGGGTGTCGGGTGAAGGGGGTTGTCACAGTTACCGGATCGTAGAAGCCGTGGGCTCTACAAAACTGAACAGTCAAACTTAATGACGGGATTATCCCATCATGGGTCGTGAAGGGGTTAAAGACCTTTTATAGCTCATTTTATAGTTATACCGAATTATTCTGCTGCTATATGCCAGTGTACTTGGATCCTAATGTGTTGCATGAGTTTTTAGATATACATGCCAAGTATGTATGCGTGTGGTGTATTTTTTTTTTTTTTTTGCATACTTTTTTACTTCATTACCGTTGGAGAATGTCAACACAATCTTCTGCGCACGATCTATTTAAAGTTGCTGGGTGTTCTAATCACAGCTACTCACTTGGTTGTGTCAAACTTCCATAACCAGTCTGAGCGGCGCTATACACCAAAAAAACAGAGTACAAAGTAAATAACTGACAAGAAAATATAAATAACTTGGCTATTAGTGTAGAATCCTTTGTGAACCAATTATAGAAAAATATTCCTTTGTGAATCTCAAAGCTATAGAAAGCAAAACAAAGTGTCCATCGATGGTAACTTGTATCATATATCAGTTTTCTGCAAAAACAAACAAGTGTCAACTCAATCTTTTACATTGAATTATGCAGTCTGTCCATGTGAAGTTCTGTCTCTTTTTTTTTTTTTTTTTTTTTTTTA
>NW_017308027.1:198154-218483 GCF_000935625.1 Nanorana parkeri
CATGTAAACCTTCACACAGATTTATCTAATCATGCAATTTAGTTTCTTCAGTCCCCCACCAATCTTCTCAGCTGCAATAATCCCCACTCCAGACAAACGATCTTCCTCCTGTCAATCTTTTCCTTTGGTAAAGCCGTCTCCACTTTCACGAGAACTCAAAGAATAGAGGTGCATATGATAGCGCAACCTGTTAAAATTACAACTTTTATTCAAGACAAATGTATGCACTCGCATATGTCCTGAACAATCTGATTGGACGCAGGCTTTGTTCAGGTATTTTGAGAGCCAGCAGGTCCACTAGCAAGATACTGAAGTTTGGCCCAGTCGGAGATTCCTCCATCCACACAGTTTAGCGTAGATGGAGCAATCTGTTCCATCGGACCATCGAAAATCTGCAGATAATCCTATAGGTGTATGGCCAGCTTTAGTCGGTGAGCTAGGGTCAGTGATTTCTCAAAGCTGTTAAATACAGCTAGTAGTTTGCCGTTGCTATGTTACCTCTATTAACCCTTTCTTAATATCTTTCCACATTCTTATACCATCCCGATCCAAAATTAGTAGTAGTATACAAATAAAAAATTAATGTCCAGGGAAGTTAAATATTAGTATGTTCCCATCACCAGATGTTACTTAAAAGCCCCAAGATAGCCCCTTTAGATTGTAAGCCCTCACGGGCAGGGCGCTCCTTACCGTCTTGAACTGTATTGTAATTGTAATGTCTTCCTTACATTGTAAAGTGCTGCGCAAACTGTTGGCGCTATAAAAAATCATGTATAATAAGGTAATGCACTCAAATATTAAATGTTTCTATGTCCTTATACCTGAAATCAGAGGTCTTTATTTAATCTGAACAAACTCCTCCTGAAATATTCCATTATTATTACTTAATAACTTACACCAAATACCTAAAACGCCATCGCTATAAATATTGAAAACCACTAAGTTAGTCTGAAGCAGTGGCGTAACAATCGCCATAGCGACCTAGGCGGCCGCAAGGGGCACAGACACGGGGGCCCGGCCAGGGCATCCCTCTGATGCTGTGTGGGCCGCCTGGGTTGCTACGGCATGTAAGGGTGCTGGCTGTCACTGACAGCTCAGCAGCAGCGTTTCTCCTCACAGCCGCTGCAGAGCTGTCAGTGACAGCCAGCAGCTAGGGCAGAAGAGGCCAGCGTTCGCAGTAAAGGACGAGATGGGGCCCGCCTAAGAGCAAACCCGCCTCCTCTTACATCACTGGCCAGTGACCTAAGAGCAGGTGGGGCCAGCGATTTAAGAAGGCGGGGACCCATCAGAAGAGGAGGCGGGGCCCCGGCGAACCCGGAGGCGGACATCGCTGACAGGTAAGAGGTGTGCAGCCTATCTGAGACCCTGCAGAGCCCACTATAGAGTCTCTATGGTGGGCTCTGCAGGGTCACTCTCAGGTGGGCTGTTTGGTATATCAGGTGGGCTCTGCAAGTGGCATAACTAGCAATCACGGGGCCCCATACAAAATTTTGCTATGGGGCCCTGTGATTTGTAGTTACGCCCCTGTTCTGAAAGTAAAAAAAAAAAAATCACTGATAAAGCTAACACATTAGATTTGAATAGTTTTATGTATCCAAAACTATTCTTTCTTGGATAGATCCCACACTATATTGCTGCCTCTCAAACGGGGTTTTATTTTTGATTCCCCAAAAGTTCAGTCATGTAGGGTCCTTCCTATGATACCCTACAAAGTGTTTTTAACGTTATATTTTTCATATCCTATATTATTATATAGGGCTGCAGCTAACTATTATTTTCATAATCGATTAGTTAGCCGATTATTAAGTTCGATTAATTGGTTAAAAAAAAAGGCTCCAGTGATGGACTACTAGTTTTTATTGAGATTGTAGTCCATCACAGGAGCAAGCTTGGCACAGTGGAAGTAAAAAAAAAAAGTGTGGTGTGCAATATAGTAAATTATACAGCGGCACTGTGCAGAATAGCAGACGCTATAGAGGAATGCAGCAATAGTACATTATACTATATTGTACTATTGCTGGGATTTGTAGTCCTTTATAGCTGGTGGTATTCTGCAGTGCGCTGTAGAATTATTATACGGCACAATGCAGAATACCAGCAGCTATAGAGAAATACAACAAATGCCAGCAATAGTACAACATTATACTATACTGTACTATTGCTGGGCATTGTAGTCCCCTGTAACTGCTGGTATTCTGCATTGCGTTGTATATAATGTAGTATTGCTGGGATTTGTAGTCCTCTATAGCTGGTGGTATTCTCCATTGCGCTGTATAATGATTATACTGCGCAATGCAGATTACCACTGACCAGTTATAGAGGAACTACAAATCCCAGCAATAATAAATTATACTGGGTGTTTAATGTATTATTGCTGGGATTTGGTGTTCCTCTATAGCTGCTAATGTTCTGCAGTGTGCCGCTTAAAACAAAAAAAACACAACAGGAAACATTAAAAAGCTCCCGGCCGATCTCGACACTCGACTGAATGACGGTGTTGTCGGCGGGCATCGACCAGTCGGGAAGCTCACCGGGAGGAGAGGGCCAGAAGCATGTCCTCAGCGTGCGGTGGGCGTGGCTTATGCGGCAGATGAGGGAGCTCACGGCGAGGAGGAGACCAGCGGCTTCAGCCTGTGCGATGGGTGTGGCTTATGCGGCGGCGTGGGCACGTCGGGCGCAGCAGGAGTGATGTGTGACTCAGGCTGCGTGTGGAGCCCCGAACAGGCTAATCAATCCATAGCTGACGAGTCGACGATCGAAAACGTTGCCAACGTTTTCAATCGTCAATTTAATTGACCTAAATCTATTAACTGTTGCAGCTCTATTATTATACAGGATTTGTATAGCGCCAACAGTTTGCGCAGCGCTTAACAATATAAGGAACATATTACAATCACAATACAATTCAAGACAAGATGGTAAGGGCCCTGAGGGCTTACAATCTAAAAGGGAGGGGGAAGTGATACATGAGGAGGTAGCTGTGTGGGGATGAATTGTGTGAGAATGTGATGGTTGAGTGGTTAGTTTGAGGTGGGATAGGCTTCCCTAAAGAGATGAGTCTTTAGGGATCGCCTAAAGCAGGGATGGCCAAATTCCGGCCCTCCAGCTGTGATGAAACTACAAATCCCATGAAGCATCTCTCTCCGGGAGTCATGTGTGTGGCTTTAAAAATCTTGCAAAGCCTCATGGGATTCGTGGTTCCACCACAGCTGGAGGGCTGCAGTTTGGCCATCCCTGGCCTAAAGGCAGTCAAGGTGGGAGCTTAGACAAGGGAGTTGACAAGGGAGCTGGAAAGCAGGAGGTCTTAAGAGGAGCGGATGGGATGGTTAGGGTGATATTTTGAGACAAGGTTTGAGATATATCTGGGGGCAGAGTTGTGGATGGCTTTGTAAGCGATTTTTATAAATATTTTGATTTTTATCCTTTGGGCTATTGGAAGCCAGTGTAGGGATTGGCAGAGGGGGGTTGCAGGCACTGAGCGGTTGGTAAGGTGGATGAGTCTAGCAGCTGCATTCATGATAGACTGAAGGAGGGATAGCCTGTGTAGAGGTAGGCCAATGAGGATGGAGTTGCAATAGTCAAGACAGGAGATGACAAGGGAGTGGGTGAGTAATTTAGTGGTTTCATTGGTAAGGATAGGGCGTATTTTGGAGATGCTACGAAGGTGAAGGCGGCAGGATTTGGATATATTTGGAATATTATAAACCTATTCATGCGTTCTTTCGGCTAATCTTCTCTTAGTCCTCCCTACATACTGTAGCCCGCATGGGCTCCTACAGAATTAGCTGATATAAAATCTTTAGTTTTTTTCTGTTGAGTCTTTAGTTTTTATTTTGAGCGTTTATTCTTTCATTTAATTTCACTTCTTTGCAGGCATAACAGTGCCCACAGGCATAGAATCCCTGCATATCAAAGAGCCTGATTTTGTTATATTTAGGGGAATCAATAATGTTATGTACCAGTTATTTTCTTATAATTGGGGATTATTTTTTTTAAATAAACCTAGGTTTAATGGGCAAATTTTTCCTCTGTATAAAAGTCATTAGGAAAAATATTGGAACATTCCAATTTCTTTATATTGAACATTGTAGTTCAGTGTAATCACAGTACAGATCTTATCTATTATAGGTCCATCTTGACAAACCCCACCCCTCAAACAATTAGATTTTTTTTTTTTCTGTGGCTGTGTGCTTCTGCATTGATGGCCTAACATATTCCCTCCAAACAATCTGCAGGATTGCTCTCCTAGCTATCCTCATGGAAAGGTTTCTGTGGCTGAAATGCTGGTTTTCCTAGCTCTCCTGCAAGAATCACCTTCAATGCATAACATTTATGGGGAAATACTGGGGGAATGGCAAGAGCACCTCCTCACCTCAGAAGAAAGTCGAAGCTTCCAGCAGCAAAATTCTCTCTTTCAAGAAGGGTTCCTTTCACCTTTCAAAAGCCTCTGGATCCAAGCCAGGTTTTCAGATTCATCAAGTCCTTGCCCTCCAAATCCAGGAACAATCCATCTTCATTGTGACTGGGCACCGCACCTTAAGTGTGGGGACGGACGCCTGTCTGCCTTGCGCCTCCTCGCAAGGTGATCGGATCTTCTTGCTTAACCAGATGGGCAAATAGGTCCCTGCAAGTCTCAAACTTCTGGATAGAATCTACCTATTGCCTCACTTCACCCGGGCTGCTTTCTGGCATTGGCAGACAAGGATGCATATTTGCACATTCCCATTTCTTCCTGCCTGTCCACTTCACCTCGAGTCTTCACCTAGGGTTATGGACCGTTTTGTGTTTTAGCTTTTCTTCAGTCTCCGGGCATCCTTTATAGTTGGATGCCTAGACTTTTTTTCCCCCCTCAGAACAGTCAGTCGAAGCGTTGTTGTTCAGCTGAACTTACAAACCACTTCAGAACTTTGAGTCCTGAACCTCTAGAAGTAATCGCTGGACCCCTCATATCACTTGGGAGTGTTTGGGCCTGATCTTGGACATGGATCTCTTCTCCCTTCTCCGAAAAAGATCCAATTTCTCCATTCTCATGCTCAGACTTTGCTGTCCAGGAGTGGCTCAACCGCTAACTTTTACATGGCTTCATTCATGGCAGTTCCCTATGTAATTTTTCACTGCATGCTATTGCAGCTCAGCATTTTGACTGTGTGGGACAAACAAGCTCAGGCCCTGGACCTTCTGATTTTTCTTGCCCATCTAGATAAAGCTTGTCCTACTGTGGTTGAACTCGCCATTGAAGTAAAAATGGACCTGGTTGATGGAGGATTTGTGTCTCCTTATAAACACCCTCGAACTCTGCTATTCAGTGGTCACCTCATCACTAGATTCCCCAGTTAAAGGATATAGTCCCACAAGCCACAACCGCGGCCTACATCAACCATCAAGGAGGCATCGGAAGTGGTGCCGCTCAAAGTGAAGAACTGGACCTTGCTTGGGCCAAACTTCACATTTCAGTCCTGTCTGTTGTGCACAATCCAGTCCTGAAGAAGTGGCACATGGACTTTATCAGGTTTCAGCGTCTTGATTCTGGAGGTGTTTCGTGACCTCTGTTGCACTCGCATGTCCAGTTTGTCCAGGCCTGTAGTGCTAGGGTCCGGTATTCCACTCTGCTTCTACGTTACTGGTGTTTAACAGTGGCTGGCTGTTAAAGCCCAGGTTCTAAAGGACAGAGCCCTCTTGAAATCTATCATCCCCAAGTTTTTATTTTTTTTTTATAAATTATTTTTATTTCATCCCTATGTTTTTTAAAAGCTAGGAAGTCAACCTCTAGCAAGGTCTACCAACACAGCGGGAAGACCTTTTTTTTTTTTTTTTCCCCCACTGGGAATCGATGTTTCATGCCATAAAATACTCCATGGGGCACATCCTATCTTTCCTCCAGTCTGCCCTTGACCATGATTACTACAGTAAATTTCTCATCCGGCATTCAAGCAGCAGACTAGAACAATATCGAGGGCGTAGGTTTTTTTTTTGTTTGCCGGTTGCTTGGTGCACACTAAAAAAATTTGTTGGCAACTAAATATCAAAAAATCTTCTCTGGTGCCGTCCCTTCATCTGGATTATCTGGGCTTGATCCTGGACCCAACTGTGGCATATGTCAATCAGGGAGACACGACCAATCGGGCTGCGGCGCTGGACGTTTCTCATATACTTGAGCGCTATGGTGGCATTGTGCTACAGGTACAACCTTTTTATGCGAGTGGATTCCAGTTTTGGTGGCTCTGGATTGGCCTTGTCTTTGGCAGGTTGACATGGTATGCCTGGTCGCGGTCTTTCCTTGGCGACTTCTTTGACTGGACTTTTTGTTGCAAGGTCTAATTTTCCATCATCCTTTACTGTCGCTAGCTTTAACAGAGTGGCTGTTGACAGCCAGTTGTTGAGGTATTCGCATAAGTCTACCTCTTGGAAGATATTGCACTTGGCTTATATTTCGTGGTGCAAATGTGTCTCCGTGTGTCTCCACATGCTTTTTCTGTAGCTCACATTTTAGCCTTCCTTCAATGGGTCAGCAGCTGGCTCCAAGGGTCAGCTTTTGGCATTGGCTGTCGTGTTTTTTTTTCTTTTTTCAATGCCCATTTGGTTTCACACTCCCTGGTATATATCTTTATCCATGGAGTGTCGCATGCCTCTCCTCCAGTCAGATCACCATTGTCTGCTGGCTCACAGATGCTGAAAGCGAGGTATCCATCTCAGTCTTTTTGATTTTAATTTTACTTGTTACCTGAAATTGCTCTTTTAAAGAAATCTAGATTCATATTTAGTTTTTTCAAGTGTATATGCTAATGTGATTTAGGCTACTTGTGCTAAACTCCTGCATTTCTATGCTGTAAGTCTTTTGTATCTTACCTAACTCTTGCTTTATCTACAGCTTGTCAAGATGCGCCTGACTGTACCCTGTCGAGCAGAGACCTGTGCTCACCTCCAGTGCTTTGATGCAGTCTTCTACTTGCAAATGAATGAAAAGAAACCAACATGGACTTGCCCAGTGTGTGATAAGCCAGCTCAGTATGATCAGCTTATAATAGATGGGTAAGCCATAAATTGATTTCCTGTGTGTTGTTACTCCATTGTCTTTTAAAGTGCAATGAAGACACATTTTGTTACCCTGTTTCCCCGAAAATAAGACCTACCCCGAAAATAAGACCTAGTACTATTTTTGGGAATTGCTAAAATATAAGACCTACCCCGAAAATAAGACCTAGTTGTGACTGATCCCTGGGCCGGTGGTGGCAAAAGGGGGAATTTGAAGAGCCGCAGGAGAGAATCAGCGGTGCCAGCGCTAGAGGAAGCGAGGTGGCAGCGGAGGGAGCAAAGCCGCATAAGCCGATGCTTCCCCTATAGTGTCATCTCCTGTCACAGGCGGAGTGATACCAAATGTACTCCGCCTGTGAGTAATCAATAGTGAAAGCGCGCTTCACTCATTCTGGCCAGCGATGGTTAACAAATTGCTCTTGGAAAGGTACGACACACCTGATTGCCCTGATCACCATATTCTTAACTTTGACACTGTCTTGTAAATCTTCTACCGGTAATAACTTTGGATTGTTGTACATTTTAAAAAAATAAGACCTACCCCGAAAATAAGACCTAGTGCGTTATTTTGAGCCAAAAAAAATATAAGACAGTGTCTTATTTTCGGGGAAACACGGTATATATCCGTTTTATATATTTAAGAATTATGGGTAAGCAAACTGCACAATTGACCTTATTTATCAAATATGTTTGATGCCCATAGGAACCTAATTCCAACTGTTATTTTTCCACCTAACCTTTTTAAAGTGAAACATAGTATCTTTTTGCAGGTCACAGAGTTTATTTTAATTTGTCCCAGTAGGAATATTTTTCTCATCTATTAAGAGACACAGGAATTCAGATAGTCATGTATTATTGCTACCTATATGAGGTTTGGACTCTGGCAAACAGACAAATTGTAAGCTAGAGCCCATATTGCCCTCCCCCCCTACCCAACATGCCTTAGTGTTTGTTAGAGTTTTATTAGGTTGGACACCTTTTTTTTTTTTTTTTTTCAACTCTGCTAAAAAGTGTTTGCTGGTCATCTTTCCTTTTGTGGATAATTTTTCCTCTGGGAGTTCCATTAACTTTCCTCGCTGACACTGCTGTTTGGTCTGGTCTCTATATAACAGCTATCTGAATCAGCGTTTCCTTAGCCTTGTTTTGGAAGCCATATACCGACTCTGCTGGAATGGACATGTGGGTGGAGCAATGTGTGTGCTCTTTTCTGACATTCAGTCTGGAGGAAACACTATTGCACTGCTGCTCATGAAGCACCACATGGATCATAGGTCTGTTTCTACTGCCCACCTACACTGACCTAGTCACCTCTGGTGACCTAAAACCCTCATTAGCAGCAGTTGCCTGGCTTGTGAGTGCCCAAGTTTTTCCTCACATGGGCCTAGTTGCATTAGTGCTACATGGAAGCAACATGTCTTCGCAGAGGGCAGTAATACTGCCACTGGTGACCTCAGCCTATGCTCCCTTAGTGGTTCTAGGGACATTTACTCTGTAGTTCCAGAGCCCCTGAAGGAACCAATACTGCTTAATCTGAAAACTGGCACTCTTATTGTTATTAGGACTTCATTGGAGTCTCCGTTAGCTCTGTCAGGTGAGTCTCACGGACACCCCACCACCACCATGTTCCCCCATATTCACAGGGACCTCCGTGTCCAGTCAGGACCATTTGGCTGTTGGTGCTCAGTTACTTAGCACCATGCCCACGGAGGCTCCACCATGCTCTGCTGAGTCTGTCTCTGACCCTCTCAAGCCTTTAGACCAAGCTGGGTATATGTGGTCCCTATTACCTAATCTAACTTGAGTCCCAGTGTCTATTTCTGTAGGGAGAAGAGTTTTCATGGCACTGCAGTCTCCTTCTGGGACCTCAGATTTATAGAGGGTTGTTTGTTCCTCAAGAAAAGCTGTTTAACTTCACTCCCAGACTCGTAGTCTACAGTCCAGGAAGGAGCCTTCTGATGCTGCGCTTCTGCATGAGAGTTCTAGGCTTGATAGTAGCCTCCTTCGAGGCAGTTCCATTTGCTCAGTTTCTCTTCATACAACTACAATGCAGCATTCTGTTGTGGGACAAATCCATTCACTCTCTAGACAAACCAATTTGCCTCACAGCCTAGTGGCTCTGAAATCCAGCTCTGGAGTCTGTCATGGAAGGTCATCACAGTGGATGCCAGCCTGTAGGGCTGAGAGAGGAGTCCTAGACACCTTGTCTGTACAGGGGACTTGTTCAACAGCAGAATCATCTCCCAATCAACATTCTTGAGCTACAAACAGTTGGGTTGTCCCTGGGATGCTGGACACCTCCAATAGAAGGTCTTCTCATCCGGATTCAATCTGACCATTGCTACACCAGTGGCGTACATCAGCAAGGAACCAAAAAGGTGGTTGTGGCAAAAGAGCTTGAAAGCATACTAACCTGAGTAGAACCCCGGCCTTGTCTGCCATTCACCTACCAGGTATGGACAATTGGCTGGCAAACTACTTAAGCCAACAGCATCAGGACTCGGAATGGTCCTTCTACCTGAAAGTCTCAGACCTGCTTGACAGGTGAGGAATGCTGGTCCTTCGGTCTAACACGATTTAACAAATTGGATGCAGATATCCTCTTGCGGAAGCAATGGCTTCTCTGCTGATCCCGTGGGATCAGTACAGACTAATCTAAGTCTTGGTCTACTCTGTAGGATTAAGTGTAGTGTATTCCGACAATATTAATAGCTCCAGACTGTCTCAGATGTTGTGTTCTTACCTGATGTCTACTCTCTAGGCCCCTCAAGATAGAAGTCAATCTCAAGGACTGGTTTACCATCCTGCTTCACAGTAGCTGGCTTTAACATTGTGCTTTTGAAGCCCAGCTCTTGAGGGACAGAGGCCCCTTTCATTCAGTAATTACCACCCTTTTTAGAAGCTAGGAAGGCTACCTCAAATAAGGTCTTTCATCACACATGGAAGACTTCCTTCACTTGGAGGAGGAGAAAAAGCTTCAACCCAGGTAATACTCTGTGGGATAAAACCTAATCTGTTTAGGGCTGCAACTAATGATTTTCATCAAATAGTTGGTTGATTTTTTGTTTTAAAAAAAATTAATACCATCCTTAATTTTAAAATACACAAATGGAGTTTTACAAACATTAAGTTTACTTCAGAATAAAACTGCATGCACAATTTTTTGCTATCGCACTGGATGGAACGCACCGCATTGCAGTAGCGAGCATTCCAGTGCAGACGATCACACTGGGTGGGAGGCGCATTTGGGGTGCCATTGAAATGAGTGCCACTGCAACGCACCTCCCGCAGCAGAATTTGTCAGGCCGAAACGGAAATTTTACTTTTTTTTTTCTTCTCACCTTTTATAATATTTTAATTGTATTGTAAGCACATGGCACTTTAATAGCTTCAGCCAGGGAATGACAGTTGCCAGTGGCAAGATTCCGCAGACGGCAGTTGAATGTACAGTGAGGAAAATAATTATTTGATCCCCTGCAGATTGTAAGGTTGCCCACTTACAAAGAAATGAAAGGTCTATAATTTTTATCATAGGTGTATTTTAAATGATAGAGACGGAATATCTACCAAAATTCCAGAAAAAAACATGATACAAATGTTATAAATTGAGTTGCAGTTCAGTGAGTAAAATAAGTATTTGATACCCCCACCAACCAACAATAATTCTGGCTCCCACAGACTGGCTATGTGGTACACAGATTAGTCCTGCCAATTTAAGAAGGTGCTCCTAATGACAATTCGTTATGTATAAAGACACCTGTCCACAGAATCTTTCTTCCATTCAAACCTCACCACCATGGGCAAGACCAAAGAGCTGTCAAAGGATGTTGGGGACAAGATTGTAGACCTGCGTTGTGGTGTGCATGCACTAATTTATTTATTTTTCAACTCCCTATATTGCGGCACCACACTTTGTGCTGTTACACGGCCGCTGCACGGTAGCATGCACTTGGCATAATGCTGTGATATTACAGAAGTACATAAAAATACTTTTTGGACGGCCAGAAATACAATGCGCTCCTTCCTTTTTACAGCAAATGCACGATTTTCAGCACAGAATTTCTCCCATCTTTCACTTTTTTGTCCCAATCTACATGCATGCAATGTTCTAATGAAACAATTCTGCCGCTTTGATAGGGGCTCTTGGGAGGCGGGATGTGGCGGTGGGGGGGGTCTGGGTGTCTGTCAATAGGAACTGAACTTTCTATAGCTACCCGTGCAGTAGTTTCTGAAGCCTGGTGCTAATGTCACAGGGCGAAAGTAATTTCTTTGTACAGGAGCAAGATAAAAAAAATGCTGGTATATTCTTTATAGAAAGGAGTTTGAGGTTTGGGATTTTGGAATTGTCTGTGCAATTTAATACGTGTATTATTCCTTAGCATTTGTGCAGACAAATTGAGATTTAATGTATTAGAATGTACAAGAAAAATATTACATTTCATTGTTTTTTTTTCCAGTCTGTTGTCCAAAATCCTTAGTGAATGTAAGGATGCAGATGAGATAGAGTTTTTGGTCGATGGTTCTTGGCGCCCAATAAAGGCAGAAAAAGAGAGGAGCTGCAGTCCGGTCTGTCCTCTTCTTGAAATAGGTATTTGCACATCCTCATATTTTTCTAATGTGTTGATGCTTTACATGTTTTGTATCGCGTATATATCTACATATTTTATTAATAAAAAGTCTGTTTTGAGCAGGTATCTAAACATTGTTACTAATGACCCTTTAATGTCTGCCAGGATCTCCTGAAATGGCAGCAAAGATACCCCCTCCCAGCAGCACTGTGTCAACTGAGAATGGTAAACCTGGCCCAGATGTAGTGGACCTGACATTGGACAGTAGTTCATCTTCATCTTCATCCTCTGATGAAGATGATGAAGAGGAGGAGGAAGAACGCCCACCACATAAAAGACGCTGCTATGAAAAGGGGCTTTTATCAGCTTGTTGACCCTCCCTGCTTTCAAATCATATAAACTTGGACTTTTTAGTTTCAGACAGACGCAGCTAAAGAGCTGTGTTCCCTCTTCCTACCAAGACCTATATGCATCACTGCTTTGGCAAAGTCCCTTCCACTGTTCAACTTCAAAAGCATAAAAGATCATATTCAGCTGGTAAAAGACTCCCTGTTTTAATTTTGTTCTCATTTTTTATTACATTTTTTTTTTCTTTTTAATTGTGTTTTGGAAGTGTATTTAGGAGACATTGACAGGGGAAAAAAACCATTCCATGCCTTGTAAACAACCACTCTTCGTACCTTCCAATGCATCTTTCAATTGCTGGGTTGTTTTTTTGGGTTTTTTTTGTGGTTTTTTTTTGCATTACTTGCTGTATAACATAAAGGGCAAACATATTGCTGTAAATAGTTATTCATGTAGAAGGGTTTCTGTAAAAGAGCCATTATTGGGGGTTTGAAAAATGCACAGCATATTCTAGTTTTTCACTTCCCAAAATTGTGCAGTAATATTTCCAGTTTAGTAATATGCAAAAATTGGGCTGTGTAGAATTTTGTGACTGAGTGCTGATGGGTTGAAGAGGGGATTATACAGTGCTTTCAATCAAACTACCTCTCTGCTGTTCAAGTTTCTGTGCGAGTTAGGGGAGGTTTAATGCTGCTCTAGACCTTCTTCCTCCCCATGTTTAACTCTTCATTTCCTGGCTAAAAGCCCTACATCTCATTAGTAATCCCTCACCATTTAAAATATAGTCTGATTTTCCAATTGAAATCATCTTTCCTGTGATGGGGAAGTATGGATTAAAGTGAGCCAGTCAGTAATTTTTAGTTTTTGAAAGTACTGTCTTGGGAGCAGGCTGCACAGTGTACTTGCTATTATCTTTGCCAAAAAAAACGTTTGTGTACCTCTCTGGAACTGGTTTCAGTTTGTTACAAAGGAACTGAAATCCCCTGGTTTGCCCCCACCATTCCCTGTTCACAGAGTACCTTTACTGGCCACTGAGGCACTTTTCAGAAAGGCAATTACTGGTTGGCTAGGTTTGGTTCCAATGTCAGAAAAGTCAGGCCCTTAATAACAAAGATTAATCCATTTAAAGGGATGCACAGAGGAAATTATCTGGCCAACAAAGGCAACAGTGTGCACTTGCTGATTTTGCTCCTAGGCAGGACTTTCAAATGGTTAACAAGTTCATGGTAAAGTAATCTTTTCACAAACCTTGGCAAATCAAACTGAGCATATGAAAGATTTTCACAGAAAGTTTCAGTATCGATATAGGCAACTAAATTTCTGTACTATTCTTGGTTTCGGCTGTAGTTGAGATTGACTCCACTTCTTAAAGTCTGAGCCTTTCTGTTCACTTCATAATATACTAATAGGCAGCCTCATGTGAAAAGGGCTGGGCAAAATGAAATCTATTACCAGAAAGGTTAAGCTTTGCATGCAAATCTGCATATATTCCTAGATTTGCTCATTGTTTTGACATGCAGATTTCACTGAAGGTAAACTTAGATTATTTATTTAGCAATATGCTTATTTGAACTGTCAAGGGTTGTAACTGGTTTATATAAGAATGTGCTTTTAGCCTTATGACCTGCTTATCTTTTTTTTGTTTTGGGCGCTGGATTCGTCAAACATGTTTGAGTAGCCATGTCTCGTCTTGTATGTGAAATAGCACTGACTAATATACTAGTAGTGTCTTGTATTTATGCTTTTAACTTTCCCTCTGTTGATATATGTAAAATAATGACAACTAAATCAACTTGCTCAAGTAAATAGAGCAGCAGGCCTAAGATGTTTTAAGTAGGTAATGTGGCCTGATATCACTTTTACCAATAAAAATAATTGTCCGCTTAATATTTAAAATTGGCGCTTGATAGAACTTTGTAAAATGTACTATATATTTCTCCATTTTTGCTACCCTTCTCCCTGGAAACCTGTTTTCATTCACAGCTGTTTTGGAAGGGTTACCCTCAGGGTTGCCAAATTGGCAAGTTTTCATTCATTTTTTTTCTTAAACATGCTTCTTCTAGCCATTATACATTTATGATGATTGCTGAATTGTCTATAATTTTGTTATTTTTGAGAGATAGTTGGACCTAAATTTTCAATTGTTGGGCTTTTGTTTTTTTCTTTTTCTTAATATTACTATAGGATAACGCCATGGCCCTTTAGCCTTCTGTACGTTAAGCTATTATATTACCTGTTATAACAACCTCCGTGTTTAACTAAATGTCCACAGATAGACTTATAAACGAACAATCACACCATCAATTTTTATATAGATATATTTATACTACCAAACAAGGTGGCATTGCCTATGATTTAGCATATAATTATGTAGCATTATTACAAATTCCTTATAAAGTGTCCTAATCACTGAAGGACATTCCTTACAAAATAGCAATGGATAAACTTTGATATCAAGGAGAGCTTTGAAGTGTTTTAAAGAATACTGGAATGTAAATCATAAAAATAAAGCTAACAATTGCCCATGCAGTGGTTCATGTCATATGGAGCTGTTTTCAGCTTAAATATCGACAATATAATGTACAGAGCACTTAGCTGCTATGTATATGTGGTTGCTGGGACCATTTTGATCCACATATTAGCACTTAATATACAGTTACACACACACACTTTTTTTTTTTTTTTTTCTTCTCCATTCTTAGTCCAACTAAGCTTCAGGCAAGCAATTCTCCCCTTTGTAACGACACCCTCAGATGCAGAGTAAATGCTACTCCACCCTCTGCTCCAGGTAGATTAAATGTCCACATGAAATGCAAGATTCTGCAGGAAAAGAGCAGACCTGATCATTGCACAACATAAAAAAACATCCTCCCAAGTGATATTTATTTGCAAATGTCAAAATGTGAAAGCGTTGACAACAAATACATACTCCCTACTTGGATTTTGCTAAGATTGAGTCAGATTTGTGATGACATTTGTAGGTAGTGTGGTGTGATTGCTAGTTTATTGGTTTTATTTAAGGGGATTTCAAGTTTGTGTCTTCATAAATTGCCATGCCTGCTGTTAACACACTCTTCCTATGGCCCATATTCAGATTAATGCTGCTGTACTGTCAGAAGGTTCCCTTAATAGACCTCTTATCCCTGCTAGCTATTTTACTGTTCAAGACAGAGGTAGAAAACATGCTCCTTTTGTATGCATATAGCATTCATGTGACTTTTGAAAAAGTAATTGTTCACCTGCCAAACTGGAAGTTATATTTTTTTTAACCTTATGATACACTTGCAATCTTTGCAATGACAACTTGTCCCTATCTCCTGTATGTTAGTGAGCACATACCAAACCACCATACGTCTAGACCTTAGTTGCCCCTTTACAGTCATACAACAGGGAAATCTTTCACATGTACACATCAATGCATTACCTTATGTTAAGAACCACACTCTAACACCACTTAAAGCAATGTTAAGTGGTATTGTAAAGTATATGTATGCTCTAACTGTGTGTCCTGTGTGTGTGTCCTGCCTGGGGAGTGTGATCTGCAGGCTTCATCGTGACTATGCACTTTTAGCATCTGTTTGTGCCTGTTTCCCACTGCTTTTATGTTCTGGTCAGGCATTCTAGTCTTTAGTCCTGTGAGGTCACAGGTTGACTGCAAAGCAAGAAAGACTCGCACACAGGGATAATGTGTTGGGGAATACTACACTGGGGAGGAGAGTGTAGATAGATGTAATGCATGAGCCCTGAGGGTGTGAAGTTAATTCTGTGCAGAAACCCTCTAATACTGCTGACAGAAAACAGAAGGTACAATTCTACAACGAAGAGCTGGGAGGAGGAAGTAAACAGTGAAGCAGACGGGGAGATGGAGCATGAGGGTGTAAATTTGAGTGGCTTCAAAAAGCCTCCAGTGCTTGATAAGGAATCTGGAGTGCTTTTCTCTTTTTATAGTATATGGGATATAGGGCAACCCTTACATCTATGGATTTGACAGATGTATTTGAAATGACCTCTAGCTTGGCCTTGATGGTGATAAGTTTGCATTTACTTACTGGAGAAATTTATATAATAAATCTGTTACTAGCATACATCTCAAATTTATGTAAATTTACACAATTTATGTAAGTACACTTCCATGCAAAATATTTGCTATAGGGGGCGGCGCACTGTTTAGAGTACTTTGATGTTGCCTTCTACATTTCATGCTGAATGTGTTGTTGCCTGATCCAGTGATCTCAGTGGAGAATCTTGGGGTGGGTCCAGACTATGCAGATTCTGCTGCCCCTCTATTTTGTTGGACCTCCTGTTCTCAGACCCATTAATCTTGGTGAGGGAACCATCATGGTGACAGACATCAAACCTTTGTGATAATATAGGCCACTGAACATAACCCAACAATAGCATTATTAGATTTTCAGTTGATAGTGGTAAGCAGGTACATGTGCCTCTCAGGCTTCTTCTTGGCTGTTTTTACCACAACCAAAGGCGTCTGTATAAAATTGGGCCTGATTACCTACAAATCCATGCCAAGGTACCACAGCATTGTTTGTGATAGTTATGGTGCCATTGGAACATGTCAGAGGTGTTCCTTGTGGCAAATTCACCTCAGAGGTTGAGGTTTCCATTGAGGCTACTTTACTTTAAAGGGTTAAGTAGCCTTTTTGTAGCCCCATTATAAAGCGAGATAATTGAAATTTTAGAACACCAAATTTAATTTTTTTTATTCCAGTGTTCAACAGCACCAACCACTGGACTTCTGCTAAAGCTGCATTAACAGTTTTTTGTCATGTTGACTTGTAAACATATGAAAGGCCTTTTTATTTTATTTTTATTTTTTTTAATCCAGCAGTATATGATCATCAAAGCTTAGCCTTGAAGGAGGTGTTTAGGACCAATGAAACATGCTGGAATATTTAACAGACATTTTAATAACGCAGATTTTGTTAGTCTGCCACCAGACAGTTTTAGATGTTTAAATATGAGGCTCTCTCTTCAATTATCTTCTGATAATGGTAAATCAGGCAAGAATAGCATTAGAGATCTGTCACTGGATCTAAACAAAATATTTATAATTTCACGCAAAACAATTTAATATAACATAGGGCAGATTACTTTATTAAAGGTAGAACATTCCCCTCTGACTCGACCTGTCTTTTTATGCGTTTCATGGTTTCCATTCCTGTCCTGGTGACGGCCACGCCCCATATTTTATTATTCAGACAGGGACAGAAATAAAAACTTGTCAGAATTTATACTTTTACCCAACTAGTTCCAAAAAATGGACTGGAGTTTGGCTTAAAGTTTAACAGCAACAACTAATTTTAAAGAAAATCTGTGCTAAGGACTTTGGAGACAACCATTGCTGGTCACCTTTTAAAATTCCTAGTTGCTTGACATAAGCAAAAATATCAGACAATTCAGAATTTTGGGTTTGCGCTGAGGGCAACAGCAAGGGAACTAATTAAAGAGGAAATCAGTAATGGCACCCTTCATACTTTTTGGTATAGGTTTCTCTTAAAATGCTCCATTTCAAATTTGCCTTGGGCAATTCAGTTGTGTTGGAATCGCCTGTTATCTTTTCTGAACAGTGTTAACTGTCACTTAGATTAATCTTAATATATTTTTTGTGCAGCTTAAAATATATGCAAAGCCCAAGAAAACGTTTCTTGCTTTTGGCCTGTGACATAAACAATTGAAAGGTTTGCTTTTAGTTTTTTGTTTTTATTTATATATAGATTATATATCTATCTTTCGGAAAAATGCAGAAGGAAAAAAAAAAACCTGTCGGCCCTATCAGAAATATTGAGCTGATTTTCTGTGATGCACTCATCAATTAGCATTGTTCCCAGCAATCTCTGTAGGCTACAGGACCCCTAGGATGACATCACCGCTGCTCCAGAGATGCAGAACAGTGAGTAAATGTGACCCTAGGATCAGCAAGTGAAAAAAAGAGGAAAGCCTGAAAAAAACTAATGCAGCTACCATGTAAGAACTTGATAAACTACAATATATTACATTTTGTTCTTGGGTTTAGATATGCTTTAACTGTAAATCTTTTTACAAGTTTCCCTGGACAAAAGTAAAATTGTGAGTTGGATTTGCCCATGTAACCTTTCAAAAGCGCTCTTGTGACTTAAGTACTTGCAAGCTCACTTCAAGCTTTAATTTAGCCTTCTCTGTTCTTAGAAGATGTTGAATTGTGTTCATTATAGGAACAGCAATATCAATTTGAGAGAAGGTACTCTTGCAAAATACCTATCAAGCCATTAAAAAAAAAGTGGGAACTGGGAATAAATAGAGACTATATACAAAGTCTACATTTTGACATCTTCAGCTAAACATTAAGTTTTTTTGTTTTTTATTGTCTTACCAGCATGGCAAAGCCAGGCAAGATGCAATTGCTTCAAAATTAGTGCAGCATGATGGCAACTTTACATCTTTCATCTTTTTCTAATTTAATGGTTTTTGATATATGTATATATATATATATCTCTGATCAGTCTCTTGTGTCTTTAAAAATGTTTTCCTTAATGAATTTTTTTTTCTCATTAGTATTTTACATGCAGAACCTTAGATTGTTTCCTTTTTCGTTTTTTTCTTGTTCATTCCAAAATTTAACAGACTCACAAAATAGTGTTTGTTACAATAAAAAATATTTACAAATATGTAGTTGTGTTAGATCTTTATACACATATGCTTTTTTAAAATACTGTAGTACTGTATAGGTATTTTTAATCGAAGCTTTGGTTATGGTTAAGGGGCTGATAAACAACACTTTTTCTCAGCCTCAAGTAATGCCTTTAGACGATCAACACCTAACAAAGCAATGTTTTTTGTTTTGTGCTTTGCCTGTTCATTTTGCCACGGCTGGACCAATCACAACAATTTGTACCGTGGATAGTCCATAGCCCTGTGTAAGCTACGACTCATAGCCTAAACAAGGCAGCTTCTGTTTCCAGCAGCTTGGAGCAGCAGGGTAAACATGGCAAAGGTGACAATTTAGTGCTGGGTAAGGGGGATTACTGTGTTTAGCCATAAAAGATGTTACATTTCTGGGTCATCACATATCCACACTGACTTGGCCAAAGTCAATATGACTTTTTTTCTACCATTCTTTCTAAAATGCTAAAAAAAAAATGTGCTTTTTATTAATTTTCAAATGACTGATAAAACTCTGAGGTGTAACACAGTACCCCTAACACCTTGTTCACACGGTCTTCAGCTAATACAAGAGTGTGTACAGCAGCCTTTCACCTAGCATTTGTTTAATTCTCAGCAAACTTTGGCCAGCTTTGTTTTAAGTTTTTTTAAAACCACTTTTAGCTTCAATTTGTGGATATTAAACACATGTCTAAATTGGTATGCTGGCTGTCACTTTAACCACTTGAAGACCAGGGTGTTAAACCCCCTTCCTGGCCAGGCCATTTTTCAGTATTCAACGCTGCAGTACTTTGACATTTATTCCGTCATGCAGCGCTGTACTGAAATTCATTTTATACCAATTTTTAAGGACAGATGGAGCTTTCTTTTGTTGGTATTTAAAGGAGATCTATGGGGTGTAAGTGTTTTCCCCCATAGTCCTCCCGTGACCCGAAGCTTAGTATATCGCGAGCTACAGCTCGCGGTATACTGAGACCGCTGCAGCCGGGACGGATCACGACAATACTGCCAAGATCCAGCAGCGTGATTGACAGCTGGCTCTGCCTATCGAGTCAGAGCCAGCTGTACTTGCCCCCTCCCCCGTTCATTCCAGTCAGCGCTGGAGGATCGGGGAGGGGGGGGAATCCCTGCGGGGAGCCGTGAGTGACGGTCACGGCTCTCTGCAGGGACAGGATCGAGAAGTGAGCGAGCGACGGTATGTGTTCGCTCACCTCCCGATCTATTGAGCCGACGTGTGACAGTTTCACTGTCACGCATTGGCTCAAACTATGAGGTTGAGTGAAAATCAAAGGTTCTCCTTTTAATCACCACTGTGGGTTTTTTTTTTGGTTTTTTTACTAACAAAGAAAAGTACCTTTTACATTTCATAGGGAAACAGGGTTTTCTTTTAAAATTTAATGAAACATTTATTATCACATACATTTACATTACATAAATAGACACCAAACATGTCAAGCCTTAAAATTGCTCGCGACCACAAAATCACCAAAAACGACCACACTTAACCACCTCCGGGCCGGCCATAGTAAAAAAACAGCCGGCCCGGAGCTCTCTAGATCTGAGCGGGCATCCGCTCAGACATGCCCCCTCGCACGCGCGAGCGGGAAACGACCGAAATTTAAATACAGGCAGCGATGCCTGTTACCATACAAGCGATCCGCCAGCTGTAGAGCCAGCGGATCGCGTGTATGGGGTGCCGATCGGTGTGTGTCCCCCCCCCTCCGCGGCCT